>NC_069001.1:26809953-26814911 GCF_001194135.2 Octopus bimaculoides | reverse complement strand
TATATATATATATATATATATATATATATATATATATATATCAAAGACAACGAGCCTCGAGGTTTGGGACCGGAATGATCAACTATATTTGCCAAAATATTACATAATTATTTATTCATTTGGAAGCTTAAAAAAATTAAAGGAAAGATTGCAGTCAACAGGCTTTTAATTCAATATATAGTGGCTACACGTAAAAGTCACCTGGATTTAAAACATATTGTCCCTAAATAGTACAAATTATTTGTTAATTTAATAGATTCGAACCTATCTTCCCGCCTCCAATTGGTGACTGACTTGCAATTCTTGTGCGATAAATTCCCTGAAATCACAAACTGTTGCTTTATAAAACGGGAGTACGCATTGGATATATATAAGGATTGCATCGCAAAATAAAGTAATACATATATAAGAAGAGATGGTCTTATTTGGATCATTATTGATTTGAGGCTGCGCATCAAAATCGACAAGAACAGATTCTTGTCCTCAATATATATAAAAAAAAAATATCTCCAACATGCAAGAAAATGATCTAAACATATTCATGAAATTAACTACTGAGCTGCTGCACTATCTAAAATAAATTTATTGGATGAAATGGACATTTCTATCGAACCCGTTAATGAAATTAATAGATGTACAACATTACGATGCAATTTAGAAGTCGAGTTATGTTTCAATCTAATTTAGTTACATAATAGATGTCTTCGCATTAAGTATTTAACTGATTCCTGTCGTTAATGAGGATATTCTAGATGTCTCATGAATTTCACACTAATCGAAAAGAATTAATAATAATACTAATATTAATTATGATGATGATGATGCTTATGATAATAATAATGATAATAATAATAATAATAATGACAACTTGACTATGATGAGAATGATTATGCAAAGTTTAAAGAATGTTCGTAAATAACTAATCGCTGATTTTGATTAAAGCAATTGCCGAAATCATTAAGATTACGGAAGAAGAATATAAAATTTCTAGAATAACCGTTTCTACACCTATTCTGATTAAACGACTGTAATACCTTTAATTTTCACCTACATGCATGTAAACTATATTGGTAATTTATAAATTACGCAATTAGTGTAGCAATATAGGTAAAAATAAATTTAGTTCTCCTCTAGAACAAGTAAGGAATGTGGTCTAGCTATGTTGTTGAATCGAAACGGCAAGAATTGACAGTTGGCAACAACGTTGTCACTGGACCGAGTTGAATTAGCGGCTATATATCAAGGAAATTAATTTGTCAATGCCTCACAAATAGGACACATTAAAAACGAAGTAGTCATATTTAAAAAATACACAAAAGGCCAAAACTTTCTTGGCTTGAATGTAGTTATATAAATATAGTTGAAATTTATAGAAAAACAAAAGACGAAGACAGGTGTATAAATAACGAGCAGGTGTATTATTTTGCCGCCGAGGAAAATGAGTGTTTTACATTTCAAGCCTATGCTCTTGAAGAGGAAGGAATAAGAGCAAATAAACAAAGAAAGAATGAAAAAAATATCGTAACGTGCTGAGTGTATATATATATATATATATATATACACACACTCAGCACTTATACGCCAAAGAAACAGGCATGGCTCGAGAAGAAACACACAACAAAAGCCACAACAGAAGATGGAATTCATAAAACTGTTTTGTACGACGATCGTTTCGACCCCTCCTGCGCCTATCCCTTATGGTTGGGATGTTGTGTATCATATTATGTTTACTCAATACATCATCACACTAATTCGACTATACTCATTAGTCTTACATATTATACATATATGTATACACACACACAAATACACACATGCACACACACATACGCTCACACACGTATCTATTACTCTTGGTTTCAGTCATTAGACTCCGGCCACGCTAGAGCACCAACTTGAAGAATTTCAGACGAATGAAGCAAGCCCAGTACTTATTATTAGCTTGTAAAGCCTGGTACTTAATCTACTGTCCCATTTTAACGAAACGATATGTTATGGGGATGTAAGCACACCAACAAGAGTCTCTCTCTTTCTCTCCCTCTGTTATATACGTATATATATATATATATATATATATATATAGATAGATAGATAGATATATAGATAGATAGATAGATAGATATATAGATAGATAGATATATAAAGAGAAGGAGAGAGAGGTAAAAAGTAAAGGTGGAAACGGCAGGATCAATATTTTTATATTTGTTATATTAAGTGACTTTTATAAAATATTATGGGTTTCGATAAGTGTGTTCATATTAGGAAATATTAAAAATCAAAGGTCAAGAATTAAGAAATAAAATTTTTAAAATTAGAAATCAAAACAAATTGTTTTTATATTCTGTGCATAATAAAGAACGTGATATTTCCGCTTTTATTTGTCACGTATAACGTTTGATATACGTGGCTTCTTAACCCCTTTTCAACAATGTGTGTATGCATGTGTGCGTGCGCGTATTTGTGTGTGTGTGTGTTTGTTTATTTCAGCCATCAGATTTTATATGTGGAATATAAAGTTTAACAAACGCGTGAATATGAAAAAAAAAAATAATAAAAAATAAAATTACTAAGATTGTAGATCACACGTGTGAACAACAAAGCGAGGTCTTCGGTGTTATGAAAGGGGTAATATCGATATTAACATAACTATTTGAATAATAATAATATAGCAGAAAGCTGTGGCGATTTTGATACTGTTTTTTTTTCCGTTTCATAAAATATAATATCACTGAGATTTGAAAATAAACAAGTCATTGTCGAATTGTAAATGCATCGAACAATTTCCCAGACTTCAGTTTTTTGAGTGAGTCGGTAGATATAATTGATTATTATGTTCCAAGAATTTAAGTAGTGCCTATCTAATGGACATTTGTAGCGAGAATGAAAAGGGTGACAGGTATTATGTTCTTTAGCTCCAGAAAAGCCCGTCATTTTGCTGAACTATTGGTAAAGATTTGTTCTAGTCACGATCAAAGGTCTTTCATTTGATTGATGTTTTATCGGCCATAAATTATCCATAGTTTCCTTGGATAAAATTTTATGCTCGATGAAATTTTATGAAAATTTGACTGCTATTTCTCTCACGGTTAATGACCACACTAACATATCTTGATGACTCCAAAACATGTTTGTTATTTACTTGTGATTAAACTGAGCTATTTTTCTTTGTTGAAAATGATTTGTCATTTAAAATGTCATCTTCACAAAAGTGGTGTTTCTTTCAAGATTTCTGTATTTTAAGTGTCTGTAACTTATCGGTGTTTTTATAAATTCTATGAATGAGATATCCATCAACTTCCTTAAATGATAATGGAATGAATCCAAATGAAATGAAGGCGGAAAGATAATATAATGCAACAGAATACAACAGTCACTAAACAGATTCAAGAGTCACAAGAGATGCAATTCAGAAATTTCCGTCTATAATTTATTTAGTTATTATTATATACTATTGTTTTGTGTATATATATTCTTTTATTTGTGAAGCCCAGTTTTCTTAACGGAAAATTTCCAAATTTCCTTTATGTTCTTATAGAATTCATACTTCGATCATAATGCATCATTTATGTTCGGCATCAAAACAACAATTATTTTTGTCCGTTATTCAACGTCTCGAAATAAAACCGTATAAGCTGATATTTATTCATTCTCCAACATCAACATCGCTTAATAATTGATACGTCTAAGGTTAGCAGGTCAATCGAAATATCGAATTCCTTTGAAACACTGTTGAAAGGTTTGTTGAACTCGTTATTTTTAAAAGCCGTTCTCACAACATGCAATATAAGAGCAAAAATGGGGAAAAAGTATCGTTTTCTGATCTACCAAATATTCTAAGTCAATATCGTAATATTAGCACTGTATTTACTGGCGTCTACGTGAGAAAATAATACTGTTGCTATCCAACATAGCAACCATATTGTAAGTCTCCGAAGTCGTATTTTTTTCTGTGCATGTGTGTATGTGTATAATTTAGTACTTGAGTGGGTACATCTTTCTTAGGCATAAGGGATACTACTAACTCGTATTTTTATAATGCTTATCAAGTTATTCCTAGAGTAACCCTTAAACCTAAAATTATTTTGAGCACAAATTCAAGACACAGAAAATAAATTAACGCAATAAGCAAGAAGATAGCATACTTATCAAATACTTGCCACTGGGGAGTATGTTAACGATTAGATATATACTCCATATATTTCGATAAGGTTTAGCTATATATTCATGCAATAACCTTTCAACTTAGCCTTATTTTAAGCATACACTGAATGGAGAAAAAGTCAAATTAACCCAGTAACGGAGCCAGGATTAGTTATCTATTAGTTGCCCATGGGATAGAGTTAACAAATATACTACGAACTAGCTATCGAAAATTTTCTGCTAAATTAGGCCCGATATCTGACTTCTCACAACAGACATGTAATAACGCGGTTCGTGTTTGTGGCTACTGAACTTCCGGGTCTCAAAATAAAGCTTACAGCGTCTGAGCTAAAGTGAGTTTCGGTTGGAGTTCGTATCAGTCAATTCCTTCACATAAATAAATAAAAAGAAAAAAAAGACATGACAATTAAGTAAATAACAAAACGGGATTTGCTCTTCGCAATATATTACAAATTGAAACAAAAGCTTTAGCTATTTATATCTGTTGCCTACTATTCCTATAAATAGACGCTTTGTAAGTAAAACATTATAAACTTTTATCACGAATACTGTTTAGATTATCTACTTTAGATTTTCTCTATTTTCTTTCAGTCTATATATACAAATACGTAGAACATACATACATATTGTTATTTATATCCAGTGGTAAATATATACATATGTATGCTTATATGTGTGTGCTTATGAAAATGTACAATTCCAATACATATTCCACACACACACATTCGCATATGCACATAGAAATGGCTGTGATTATGGGAAAGTTCCTGCATGTGTATATATATATGTATATATAT
>NC_069001.1:26809162-26809694 GCF_001194135.2 Octopus bimaculoides | reverse complement strand
ATATATATATATATATATATATATATAAATATATATACATAAATATATATAAATATATATATATATATATATACATGCATAAATATCTGTATGCACGCATACATATATGTGTGTGAGTGAGAGAGAGAGAGAGAGAAGAAGGGAGCGAGAGTGGGAAAGAATGACGGAGAAAGGGAGAGGGGGAATATACGAGAGAGAGAGAGTGGGAGAAAGAGAAATCAAGGATTCATGCAGGTGTATGTGCATATATGTAGTTTCCAGCATGCGTATGTTCCCATGTCTGTGTCTCTTTCTACAAATTATTCAAAATAAATAATCAATGCAGAAATAAAGCAACAACAATGAACGCACAAAAAGTACAAATATCTTCGAGCAGATAGAAAGTGAAGTTTTACATTTAGTTGAACTTCGTACACCTTCACCAATCTCCTCCCTAACAACCCCTTTGTATAACGTTGTACTTGACTTCTTCATGCGCGTGTTTGTATATATATATATATATATATATATATATATATATATATATATACAC
>NC_069001.1:26808524-26809152 GCF_001194135.2 Octopus bimaculoides | reverse complement strand
TATATATATATATATATATATGCACCCATACATACATACACACACATATATAATGAACTTTTAAGTAAGTTCTCCACCGATAATGGTGCTTACATACCGAAGGGCTTGGTAAAAATTATTAATTGTTGATTTATTAATAAATTAATAAACCTTTACCCTTTTAATTTGTAATAATTATTCACTCCCTGTTAGTAAACGCAGATTCTCTGCGGTATTGCTTGTCGCGCACATGGTAATATACGTGGTAATATTTCTTGAAGGAAGGATAGTGGACTGGCTGGCCGAAGTAGATTCGATTATGCTGGCCGAAGTAGATTCGATTATGCTTTCAGGTTTGTGTCGATGTAGAATGTTCACTCGTTCATGCATGCACATTTTGCTGGCATAGTCGAATTTACTGCTGGAATATCGTATTGATGAAGGAAATTGAGTATTTATCACTCATAATCCAGGAACGCGTCTACGATTAATCTTCGGAATGGTTAGTTTTCATTGCTTTTTTCTTCTTGTTTTTGCCTTTGTGAGTTGCAAGTAATGCTATGTGTTGGAGTCTCAGCTTTTTTAGCTGCTATTTCTGAACTTCGGTATATAGTGAAGCAAATATTTGCTGATCCCTTTATTATGTTTA
>NC_069001.1:26807312-26807998 GCF_001194135.2 Octopus bimaculoides | reverse complement strand
ATATATATATATATATATATATATATACATACATATACGTACACAGATACATAGTTTATATATACTTGTTGATTTATATATTTCTTTTGAAAAAGAATTTCACAATGAAGAGAATGCCAACTTAACCTTGTTTTTGGAAAGTTAAATCTCGAAGCACATAAAGCTATAAATAAAGCACATAAATATTGGGTAAACAAAAAAAATAATCAGGGGAAAGAAAATGTCGGTTTCTGCACGTGGGATATGAACTCTCCCTGAACACCCCTAAATACACACACAAATTTATTTTCAGGGCCGCTTAAAATACAATTGTGAATCCTCAATTTACTATTTTCTTACATAGACACCTCCAAAATCGTATATGGACCCACAGAGGCCATATGGACTCCGGCTGAGAACCACTGTTCAAGACAATGAGCATATATGTTTCATTAATGGTGAATCAAGACAAGAGATTTGTGGCCCTCGAAATTATCTCGTTTTTGATGTAGGAGAGGTTCTTATAGCCATTTAGTAATTATGAAATATCTAGAGATTGAGAAATTTTAATAAGTCGAATGTTAACGCTGTATGATATAGATATACACATATTTGTCTATGTTGATCAAATACACCTCACTGACTCCTTTGAGTTTCCATGATAATTCCATAATAATTCCAAATAATTCTCGCAATGCTATATATAT
>NC_069001.1:26806308-26806964 GCF_001194135.2 Octopus bimaculoides | reverse complement strand
CAAGGTTCATGAACTCATCGATGAAAATTAATTATTTATTAATTTTTCTATATGTGACAATGGATTTTCATCGATGAGTTCATGAACCTTGGTTCTTTTCCATAAAACTATATATATATATGTATATATATATATCATCTGGGATATCCAGACTACAGTGGGGAAGGCGATGCACTCGATTTTGGTTAATGGCTAGAAGGCTATGGAGTGAAACCTAGTAACCGGCTGATCTAACAAACGGGTCCTCATTGGAGTAACAGGCGACGGCGTGCAATGATGCCGTCGAGAGGAAAGCCTTGAAACGGAGTGCATTCTCACTTGATGTCAGCCATAAGTTTGCTAGCACCCGGTATGTGGAGCTTTCAACTTTTAGCACTTGCATCTGCATGTTGTTTTCAAAACATCTATCTTGTAGCACGCACATAAAGTTACAAAAAACAGCATGTGAATATTGGGTTGAAAATCTCTTTTGAAAAGAAAAAAAGTCGATGTAGGCCCGTGGGCCTCGAACCCACAAATCTATGTTTTCAGGTATATGCATACACTCGCACGCACGCTCATACACCCACACACATAGTGATAATATATACTTATTCTTAACATATTTTCCTGTCATATAGATATTTATCGCAATCATATATATACTTGTACGTACG
>NC_069001.1:26801717-26806167 GCF_001194135.2 Octopus bimaculoides | reverse complement strand
TATATTTATGTATGTATGCGTTCATACATATAATTACGATTTATGCATTATTAACTGCTACACCAAAATATATTGGATTAGCGTCATGATCATATACGACTCCAAAATATGTTATCGATTTTGATGAGATTTCAAGTTAGTTTGGTAAACAGAACATCAAACTGTTAAACTGCATCAACCTACCGTCACTGCATCTTTACCCCGTCCACTACCTTCAACTTTCTCATACTCAGTGTCATAGACTATCTCTCATATATACGCGTCGTCACAATGTTGTCCTAACATAATACAGTTACATCGTCTGCTTACACTCAATTGTATTTCATTATCTATTTTCTTCACTGCATGTTTCTCTTCCACTGACTGTCTCTGAATCTCACAATACAAAGCTTGCGTGTATATATGTTTATATTTGTAGCTGTGTTTGTGTGTGTGTATGTGTCTTTTTGTAAGCTTGAGTGAGATTGTGTGTAAAACATATTATGTAAGTATGTCGTCTTTTTGTATTGGTATCTAGGTCCCCGAAGAACAGAATGAATGAATATGTGATGACAGGTATCAATAAGTGGATGAATGAAGAAACTAACGGAAGGAAAATGCAATAATGTAGTAAAGAAATATAATTTAAAATGATAAAATGTGTTTGAGAATTTACCAGGAATGTAAGTATGGTGCCTAAGAAATAAAACTGTCTAGAAGAAAAAATGCCGTGGCAAATACAAAAAGAAAAAAAAAATTAGCATGATATGGAAGTTAGATATTTGCTAAAACACGAAAGAAGTTTTTGCGAGACATCTAATGCAAAAGAGCGCTATAATGCCAAACAGATTCATGCTGAAACGTAAGAGAGCAATGGGGAAGATTGACGCTGAAAGGTAAAAGAATAATTTAACTAAGATGCTAAAGAAGAAAGGTTGTAAAAACTATTAGATTTTGAAATCTGAAAGAAGGATTATGAGAAAATACGAAAGATGGATGACACTTTAACGTGAAAGATTAACACATGACTGAAAAAGAAATATTACATTAAAGCGGGAAAATATAATACTGTTATAGAGGAGGGAAGTTCAAGATGTTAAATTGACAGGGAAAAAATGATGGGGGTACTTAGATGTCACTTTAGTGTGCGATATCATTTAGTATAGTAGAATTAAAATGTAAGCAAGACGAAATTTTTTATTAAAGAAATACATACACACACACACACACACACACACACACACATATGCTACATATGTTGTTTACGGACCGATGAATGTTTATTAACTTTAGGTTCAAACTGTTTGGAGTAACTGCTTACTACTGAGTTGATTACTTGTATATGAAAAAAATGTGTTCTTATGATGAGAAAAGGGGGATGGAAAATGAAATAAAGAATGCAATAGGCTCTCAGATAGTAAGTATGTGATGCCTTCTGTCAAATTCCTGACACTGTTTCCTGTGTTACAGTGTTCGTGAAACTGAATTTGCCATTTAATTATACTCTGACGTGGTCTGCTAAAAAGTACAGTACCACTTACAATTGTAGTAAACATTTTATACACACACTATTCTTATTTAAACTACTTGCATGGACAAAAATTAGAAGCAGGATTATATAAATGATTTCTCCGCAAACATATAGTTACGTATGGGGTCAAGAGCCAACACCGTGATTATATAAGCATTTGTTGGTGTTTGGATTATTCCGCATTCCAGTATTTACATTTGAGTTAGTGTTACATTCAAAATTCATGCGAATGTGATGCTGGGTTGGGAATGTAGTAGGAGTGGAATTCTTCTCTCTGTTTATTTGTATATCTATCTATCTTTTTCTCCTTTGTCACACTCTGACTATCTGTCTTTCTCTCTCTCTCTGACCATCTGTCTTTCTCTCTCTCTCTCTCTCTGACTATATGTCTTTCTCTCTCTCTCTGGCTATCTGTCTTTCTTTCTCTCCCTCTCTCTCTCTGACTATCTGTCTTTCTTTCTCTTTCTCTCCCTCTCTCTCTCTGACTATCTTTCTTTCTCTCTCTCTCTCTCTCTCTGACTATCTGTCTGTCTCTCTCTCTCTGACTATCTGTCTTTCTCTCTCTCTCTCTCTCTCTGTATATATATATATATATATATATATATATGTATATATATATATATGCATACATACATATACATCTGTGTATTACATACATAAGACCTACAAACATGCACACGTTCACACAGACACACACACACATGTGAGTGAGTGTAAGTGTATGTATGGATGTATTTAATCCCATCATTCGCGAAAGAGAGAAACTCTTAGCAGAAAATCTATGCAAACTTCGCCAATTATTAAGTATATGCACATAACGTGAATTTTGGTTAATTTCATAAGCCATTTTCTGATATGGTGTAAAAAGCATTGGAAAACGTAGCATAAATTGAATATTTGTTTGCTTTGATATGAATAAAGTGATTCTGGAATCTTCCGTTTGCATGATGAGTTAAAATGACAATACTCAGTATTTCATATTTGTAAACAAATGATTTGAAAAGAGTTGGATTTATTCTGGTAATTTGTACCCTTTCAATGTGTGAACGTTATTGAAAGTTTTATTCCGGTTTATTTAAATGTTGTTTTTAATTCTGTAATCAAATATTTCATTGAATAAATCTTTCATTGTAGATACAGTTTGTTAAAACGATAATTTTTAATCAAATGTTGACTGAAAGTGATTTTGTTGTTAATATTATTGTTAGCCTGGGATTGACTGAATTTCTTTTAGCGCTCATGATCTTAGTTGATATCATAGAGAATTCAAACATTTACAAGTCGTTAAAAAAAAAAGCATTAATCTGAGGAAGCGTTGGTGACTGTTGGAGCTAGATTTACGACAGACGTACTAGTGAGCATTAGGACATGTGAGAGATGTAAAGCTGGGAATATCTTCGTTGAAATTTTGAAAGGACTATATCAACAGTTGGTAGCTTCACAATGCTTAACATATTGGCAGTGGTTCAAGCTATGATGTGTTACTTTAGCTAATTAGTAACAATGGTACAGCCCTTCCACTTGAGTGGAAGAAGCCAGTCGCTATAAGGTGACGTCGCGGTGTTCAGAGAGTACGTAGAGTATGTGCAGACTGTGTTGATAGTCGTGCTTGTGCTGATATTATATTTTGATGCTGAGTAGATGTTATAACGATCCAACCTTTTCAGGGTACTAACGGTGTACGGCGGTGGTCGTACAGTGCAAGATAGAACTATTCTATGGACGACTTCGGAAGACAGCAATATCTGTCAGAGCGACAACTGTCGTGCAAAGACAGATACAACAGTGGCTAAAGATTTCATTATAACAGTGGCGATGAGGATGAACCAATTCACGTAGGTTTAATAGAAACTCGAAGAGGAGTTAATAATCTCACAAAGTTGGTGTATGAAGTTTACGAAACATCATAAAAGTATGGAAAAATTGTTGGCAGGTTTGCTTGAGTTGCAAAAACTGCAACAACAACAAATGAAAGAAGAACAACAGCAGATACAATTGCAAGAGCAACAACAGACGCAACAACAACATTTAATATTACAGCAAAAAATACTGCAATTATTGAAGTCGTCAGCAAAGCCAGAAAAAGTATTCTCGCCAGACAATGTTGCGAATTCAATAACTGAATTCAAATACAAACCTGGAGAAGGAGTTACCGTCGAAGCATACCACAAAAGGTATAAGCACATCTTCCAGAAAGAGATTGGGACGACGAAGTGAGAACGCGTTTAAACTTAAGAAAACTGGCGGCAACAGAATATGAACGATACAGTAATTTTGTTCAATGCACCATGGAAGTGTTTGAACATAGAGAAAACGAGTACATATGCTGGAAGAGTGAAGAGGGAATGAAAGAAGTTTAAGCTGGATAAATTATCTCCAGATATGTCCAAATACCTGATTTTTACACAGGGACCAACTGCCGAAAAAGATGCAAAAGTCAGAACTAGAATTCTTGCAAAGCTGGATCAAAGCCAGGATGTAATCCTGCAAAGAGTGTCTGCGGAATATGCAAGGATACTTAAATTAAGACACGGCAAAGAGGAAATTGAACGTAATGATATTTTCCAAGTCAAACCAGTGCAGGATAATCCTAATAGACAAAATGTTTTCTAAATAATACGACAAACATCCGGATACAAACCTATGTTCTGCATGTGATGATAGCCACGTTATTTTTATTACTCAGCTTAAAAGTGGCATGGCGTTCGCTTTTAAAGACAATTACCCAATTATATAGATAACTGCATGATATATATATATATATATATATATATGTGTGTGTGTGTGTGTGCGTGTGTGTGTGTGTGTGTGTGCGTGTGTGTGTGTGTCATAGATGTAAAGATATACATGACGCTGATAATCTCTC
The DNA here is from genome assembly GCF_001194135.2 of Octopus bimaculoides. NCBI lineage: Eukaryota > Metazoa > Mollusca > Cephalopoda > Octopoda > Octopodidae > Octopus > Octopus bimaculoides. Next base: position 26,801,791 of record NC_069001.1, on the reverse strand, counting down.
ACGCCTACATACACAAAAACATACATTTGTGCGCGCGTGCGTGCATATATACATACATTATATATATATATATA
>NC_069001.1:26798130-26801015 GCF_001194135.2 Octopus bimaculoides | reverse complement strand
TATATATATATATATATATATATATATATATATATATATATATATATGTTTGTATGTATATGTGTGTGTGTGTGTATGTATTTATAAGCGACTCGCATTGATGCAATAGTTTTAACAACCAATTTGTTCAAAATCCATGTTCTATTAATAATACATTAGTTAATATTCCATATAGCAGGTTTACTGTGGATAATAACTAAGAATGAATTTTTAAAAAATAGGTATACATTTATTTCTATTAGCTTTATTATATTGTCAAAGCAGAAAAGCTGTCTTATAGATATAGATTTTGTCTCCGTATTCGTTGGATGGATCTTGCCTACGTCTCTACTCACACACTACTGTCCCTTTTTCATTTTTTGATTTTTTTCTATCATTTACTTTAGCTTATCCCATGAGTTGATGGATCTCCAATGAGTGGTTAGAATCAGCATTCAAATTATCATTGTTGTTGTTACAGTTGATGTAGTATTTATTAATATTATTTATTGATCTTATGGAAATCCAATAGAAAATTAAATATCTGTTATTATGGAAAGCCGCCTTCCATTAGAGATTATTTCTGGTGACACAATCTCACAAGCACACCGATTCACACACCACTATCTATCTATCTATCTATTGAAATATGTACCTACCGACATGTATATACGTATGTATTTACATATATATATATATGTGTGTAGATAATATCTACATATATATGCATACATGCATATATATATTTATATACATACATACCTACACGCACATACGTGTATATGTGTATGTGTGTTTGTGTGTGCACATATGTGAGTTTCTACGTGAGTAGCTTATGTCTATACACATACGCTTTAAACGCATGAATATACCTGTCTTACTCATTTATAAATATGTATATATGTATAATAATTTCGAAACGTATTTTCATTCTTTTACATAGTCATTAGAGTGCAACTATGCTGGGGCACCGCTTTAATGAATTCTAGTCGAACGAATCCACCGCCGTACATTTTAAGCTTGGTACATATTCTATCAGACTATTTAACCAAACCGCTAAGTTACGTGAATATAGACCCCTAAACAACGGCCGTCATATACGACTGGTGCGTAGTCACTATTTGCAACCGAAAGGTAACACATATAGTTGCCAATAAAGTGATGGACCGTGTTAGTGAGCATGTATGTATGTGTGTGTATATATATATATATATATATATGGGAGAATATACAAATAATAACAACAGACGAGGACAGGTGGTGTAAATAACAAAAGTATATATTAGTATGACGCTCGGGAATACGGAAAGTCTTTGACGTTTCGAGCTACGCTCTTCAACAGAAAGAATACGGAGACAAGGAGAAAAACACGGAGAAAAAAAATTGAATAGTGTTCAGTCAACGGTCAATCATATATATATATATATATATATATATATTTGCATGTGTGCATGCGTGTGGCTGAGTGATTATGCGGCGCGTGTGTATGTCTCTACTCTATGCGTCATACAATTTACCTGTCATCATCTGCATCTCACAACTCCATTATATATATATGTATATGTGCTTGTGTGTCTGTGTATACACATGCACACACACACACACACACACACGTATTGTCAACGTCACCTATTCTCCCGATATAATACTTTCCTTACAATCTCCTTTCTCTTTTCCTCTCTTTACACATCACTTTTCAGCCAAATTATTTTTGCGCACACATTCACACATGCATATATATATATATGTATATATATATGTATATATATATATATATATATATATATAAACACTCACATATATTACTAAACACATACACGTCGCAAAGTTTCTTTTTCTACATGTCTTTATCCATCAAGTTGTCACCTACTCTATTCCTCCTCCATCACCGACATTCGTCATCTAACTACATTTGTCACTCGTTCTAAAACTATTTTTCTGTCATCAACGATATATTTTATCGTATCTAAATTTTCTTCAATGGAATCGCACTCTTTCACTCTTCACCCCAGTCGTTTTCCCCGCCACCTCTCCCCTCTCTCTGTCACCGATGAACATTTCTTTAATATACTGTTATACCTTCCACATACATAATGATTGAGACTGTAGCTTATTCGTATCTATGTTACTGGCTTTTGCGCCTTCGTTCTGGAAACAAATAAAAGTCTATAAAACACAAAAAGTGACGGTATAAATGGTAAGTTTCCAATAAATGGACACTTTCTAGTATTGTATTGCATTGATTTGTTTTAGCTGCGTTTCTAATAGTACACCACACAACATGGAAATACACATGCACGCAAATGTAAGTAGACATACACAGAGAGACACGCACATGTCCATAAGTAAGCACATCTACGTATGTGTGTATAAATACAAACAAGCATACACTCATATATAGATATACATACATGCATACATATATACATACATATACATACATATATACATACACACACACACATATACATACACACACACATATACATACACACACACACATATACATACACACACACACATATATATATATATATATATATATACACGTATATATACATATATATATATATATATACATACACACATTTATATATACGCGTAGGAGTGGCTGTGTGGTAAGTAGCTAGCTTACCAATCACATGGTCCCGGGTTCAGTCCCACTGCGCGGCATCTTGGGCAAGTGTCTTCTACTATAGCCTCGGGCCGACCAAAGCCTTGTGAGTGGATTTGGTAGACGGAAACTGAAAGAAGCCCGTCGTATATATGTATATATGTATGTGTGTGTGTATGTATGTGTGTTTGTCCCCCCAACATCGCTTGACAACCGATGCTGGTGTGTTTATGTCCCCGTAACTTAGCGGTTCGGCAAAAGATAACGATAGAATAAGTACTAGGCTTCTAAA
>NC_069001.1:26783747-26796514 GCF_001194135.2 Octopus bimaculoides | reverse complement strand
CGTTGTGTTCAAAATGAAAATAAAACTCTTTCCCCCCAACCATATACCTTGTAAGGGTTATGGCCGAATGATTTTGCATTTTATTCCTGCCATAAAATCTCTCATTTCTTTGTTCGACTAGGTTTTGACTTGAATGCTTCCATGTTCGAGTATGTCTGCAACTAAGAAATCCTACTAAAATGAGTAGCACTGCTTTCAAATTTTGGCACGACGCCAGCAAATTTGTGTTATTATATTGAACTCGGCATATAACTGGTACTAATGTATCGACCAGCAAAGGATGGCAGGCAGGGTCGACCTCGGCGGAATTTTGAATTCAGAACGCAAAGACGGACGAAATGCCGCTAGGCATTTTACCCTGGATGCTAACGATTCTGGAAGCTCGCATCCTTAATGAAATAATATTAGATAAGTGCTGAGGTCGCTTATATCGCCCACAGCTGCTCATATTGTTAGCCTCTTGCCTCTATAATAACAGGAAGGTCCATAGGTTTTCCCTTCGTGTATCATTCGTTTTATCTATTATTTTTTCTGTTCCTATAATAAAGAAGAAAGTGAGCCAAGTAGATGTCATAGTCCTGACAAAGGTTACAGTTTAGTACTGATTGTGATGTTAAGTTTGTTTGACAAATCGATGTCGAGGTGAACAATGAACGATGGGGCTAAAATATACAGCAACTATACAGGAACGATTGAGACATGAATACCTCAATGTACAACATTTGCAGACCATGTCAAAAGTTTGTGGAATTGTAGTAATAGCCACAATATCCTTCCTGCATGGTTAGTACTGAACATGGGAGAAAGAGAAAAAAACGGTAATTTACGAAGTGTAAGGGGAAGGAAATTATACATTATAATGATGGTAATAGTTAGTGACATAAAAAGGCATTAGTTGGCTATAGCTGTATTTGGTATGACGTGATGGAAAAAAGAAATAAGATATTCCTTAGCAGCATCAATGCTACATCGCTCTGCTGAAATCAGCGACGCTACTGATCGTCGCTAAAATCATTGCTATCTGTAGCAAAGAGCTCTATCACTCAGTGGAATCAGTATTTAAATTATAATGAGTCCAGCATTTCAAATTTATATCAGATATCAAGTAATGTGTCAGTTAACAGATTTAGTAGAGCTTCAGACACATTGTGGAGATTTTGGCGATCCTTTTTGCGGTCGACTAATTAATTCGAAATTTCGGGTGTTTAAATTTTAACTCGAACACAAGGGAAAAAACAATTATTTGCACTCTCCCACAGCATATCTGGCGTTGTGTCTCTATATCTAAATCTATTAATATTTCTATTTGCACAAATGAAATATAGACATTCTTTTGTTTAGCCCATATTGTTACTAGTAAGACTAAATGCTAAAAATAATAAACATTTAGCAGCAATGATATTTATAGAGTTTCAGTGATAAGAATGTTATGACAATAACAAATAATCATTTCTAATTTCTAACATGGGCACAAAACCACAAATAAATAGAGACGAAAATATCGACTCTAGTATATGACTGGTATTATAACAAGCCAGAATTAAGGAAGGCAGCGATAACTTTGTCAGGATTTGAATTCCAAATGCAATGAGCGGGAACAGCTATACCAGCCACTTTACCCGAATCACTCACAAGGTTTCCAATAACTCACTCGTTACAATGCCTAATCAGGTTTCTCTTGCACTGGCCAAAGGCCAAATGTGGACCTCAGTATTTGAATGGAATCTTATTTGTCGACTCCAGAGAAATGAAAAACAGAGGAGATTGCTGTGGAATATGATTTCAGAAAGAAAGAAAGAACCGGAACTTAATGATGCAGATGCATATTCACCGATGATGAATCGCTTAAACCGATCAACCAACCAAAAAATAACTAATAGAAATTTTGAGAAGACAGGTAAGATGATGAGGGAAGGAGTTAGTTGTGTATATTTATTCCAGTACGTGGGAGGTACACTATTTTATCGATCCCAGAAGGATGGAGGGGAACATTAGGTAAAGTGGGATTGAGCTCAGATGGTAAAGAGCCCTTAGAAATGTTGCTAAGCATTTTGTCCAATGTCAACTGAACGCCTGTACAAAATCCAACCCAATATTTATGTGTTAACAATGCTAACAACTTTGATATATTAAGTTAAGAAATAGATCGTGGTGAGGTCTGACCATAATGCCTAAAAAGGGTTTAGCTAAATACTCGAAATATGTTGACAGTTGAACGACGCAGACATTATTTTAAAAATCTATTATAATCTTTCTAATTTTGGTACAAGGCTAGACATTTTCAGGAAAGGAATTAGTTGTGTATAGTGATTCCAATACGTGATATGTTTTTTAATATATCGAACCCTGGGGGATGTATGGCAAAGTTGATAGAGGTAGGATAGAGCTCAGACGATGAAACGTCGGAAAAAATGCCGCTAAGCATTATGTCTCATGTCAGCTCATTGCCTTTACAAAATACATGATTATACATTGGTTAAAAAAGAGAAAGTAAAACTGAAAGGATGAATACTATATACAATGACAATGTGAACACTTACTAACAAATATTACAATGCTATAGTGAAAAATCATTTGTTCAAGTCATCGAGAAGAGCATACATACATACTTACATATATCATATTCACATACATACAGTGTGTGTGTGTGTGTGTAAATATATATGGAGAGAGAGAGAGAGAGAGAGAGAGAGAGAGAGAAAGAGAGAAAGAGAGAGAAAGAGATACATATGTGCATGCGTAATCTACTCATACACATAACTACACGTGTGTGTACATGGAGACATTTTGAGAGAAAAGTGGAAACATGAAGCATGATTACTAGATAGATAGAATCAGATCGAAAAAAGAAACACAAGAGATAGATAAATATATAGACATAATGCTGGATAATCGTACTTACGTACTTAATTAAATGGATTCATGATATGTGGTATAATTCACTTGAACAAACCATAAAGACGGAAGTAAAAAAGATACATTAAAAATGTATGTTTTAACTCCGTGTATAAAACTCATTTGTAATCTCCATTTACGTTTTAGATCCATTACTTACATATGAAATTATCGATCAAACAAAGAAATCAATTGAATTTAATTAAATTAAAATCAATACTTTGAAGTAATGTTTTTACTATGGGAATAAATGGTTGTGATGTTGAGCAGAATATCAAGTAGCATATTATATTATTGTTAACGTTCGCTGTTTTAATGCATATAGAAATGGTTTCGGTATCACGGCAGTTTTTCTATGAGAAGGCTATGCTCGGATCATGCTCTACAACTTTCTATTTCTAGATATTTTCTGAGAGTAGTTGCAAGTAACTCTTCGCTGATTACTATATAAAGGGAAAGAAACTGACTGTGAGAGAGAAGAATTTAAATCCGTACTTGACCGGTACTTTATGAACTTCAGTATTTGATGGGTGAATTTTTGAGGTAACGAAGACAATTACAAAGTAGGAGGACATAGATTGAGTGGGAGAAAGCAAGAAAGATGGGAGTGGAATCGGCCCTAATACTTGAATGGCATTTTTTCATCGATACATAAAAAATGGAAAGCAAATATGAATTCCATCTGCATCAACATGAACACATACCACAATGCATTTTCTATTTTCTTGCTTTTAAAATCATGGAATGGTAATTCAATCTCGGGTCGATATGAAATAAGAACATGAAGAGCGCGAAAATATTACTATTTTACTTTTCTTCTTTTTCAAGGGTTTCACACTCTCTCCGATATCATTGATAACATTGAGTTTTATCTATCTGCCAGTCCCAGACATTTTTCATAAGTTTGTCCAAAACGTCCGTTCATGTTTTGAAGTTTAGTTAACCCGAACTTCATACCATCTGAGTACTATCCGTATTTATCCATTCACGACTCCTGAGTTAATCTGGCGGTTTAAAAACATGGCGAATTAATATCACATGTTATTCATGGATGGCAGGGAAGTCCTGCGTGTCACATGTGATGCATAAGACAGATGAAGTATAATGCTTCTGCTATTTTGGTGGGGAAGAGGATAGTCGATTTATACCTATCTCTCTATTTAAGGAGTACTTTATTTCATCGATCTTAGGAAGAATGAATGTCATAGACAATTCAGGTTGCATTCGAAAGCAGAACGCAAGAAGCCCGAAGCGCATTTTATTCAACGTTTCACATTTCCTGCAGCGAAAAGAATATTAATCAATGCAAAAAATAAATCCCCAAAGAAAAGTTGATGATTCTAAATAACGAGAAAACTAGTCAAGTGATACGAAGCAATGCCTCAGCAGATAGGAATTTGTGATACATAAACCGTACGTTATTCAATTAGCTACAAATACACCGACGGCAAATATAAAATTAAAAACAATAAAAGCAGCAGCAGTAGTAGTAGTAGTAGTAGTAGTAGTAGTAGTAGTAATTAATACTGTGATGGTAGTGGAAAGGTTAGTTGTTGCTGTAGTAGCAGTAGAAATAGCAGCCTCACCAGAAATAGTAACTAAATTATTATTATCATTAGTAGTAGTAGTAGTAGTAGTAGCAACAGTAGCATTAGCAGCAGTAGCAGTAATAGTAAAAATAGTGTTGCGGTGTTCGTGGTGACACTAATGGTGGTAGTAGTAGTTATACTAATAGAAGCAGTTGTGGGAGTGTATTAGTGGTGGTGGTAGTAGTAGTAGTAGTAGTGGTAGTGGTAGGAGGAGGAGGAGGAGGGGAAGTAAAAGCAGCAGTTATTGTTGTGATGGTAGTGGAAATGTTAGTTGCTGCAGCAGTGGTAGCAGCCACAACAGCAGCTTCACCAAAAGTAGCAGCAGCAGCAGTAGTAGTAGTAGTAGTAAAACATATTGTTGCGGTGTGTGTGGAGGTGGTGAAGGTGGTGGTGGTGACAGTAGTAATAGTAGTAGTAATACTAGTAGTGGTAGTAGTAGTTATTGCTGGTGCAGTTACTCAACAAATGATGACTTTTTCATATTGGGTGCAAGCTCACATTTAGGGGGCGGAATACTACCCGATTTCCAGAAGGTTTGTAAATCAAGGTGAAACTCCAAACATGTGTAGAAATTTGAAACTCTATAGGCGTATCAAAATACCGCAATACGTCAATTTATGCATTTTCTACATGAAAATATGGTATTTTAGAACCGGAGGAATTGCAACGAATATTAAAACATAGTACGATCTGTATAATCTACTTCCATTGCTAACTTGAATTTCTTCAGTCGTACCTGGAAAGATGAGAGAGAGAGAGAGAGAAACAGAGAGAGAGAGAGAAACAAAGAGAGAGAGAGAGAGAAACAGAGAGAGAGAGAGAGAGAGAGAGAGAGAGAAACAGAGAGAGAGAGAGAGAAACAGAGAGAGAGAGAGAGAGAAACAGAGAGAGAGAGAAAGAGAGAATGGGGAAGAGGGGGGTAGTAAAGACAGCTACACGTAGATTAGAACTGGAGACATAACCAAATGTAAAGAGATACTGCAGGCATCCTGTTTATCATTGTTCTAAGTCTTTTATTTATCTATCCAAGTTGAAGATATTTCCGTTGATTATATTAATGGAGATTCCTGAAGCCGTGATATAAAATACAGGTGAATAAAGATACCTGCATAATGCTTAATTACTGGCAAATTGCCAACCAGAATCACTGAATAGGTAAAAGTGTATAACTAAGATTTATTTATATTCATGTATTCCTACACAATCGTACGCATGTCTGTTTGCGGGTTTATTTACATAGATATATACAGAGATAATAATTCAAATAAACAGATAAAGACCTCGGGATTCAATGTACTAAAAATATATATGTGTGTGTGTGTGTGTGTGTGTGTGTGTGTTGGCACTCCGTCGCTTACGACGTCGAGGATTCCAGTTGATCCAATCAACGGAACTGCCTGCTCGTGAAATTAACGTGCAGGTGGCTGAGCGCTCCGCAGACACGTGTACCCTTAACGTAGCTCTCGGGGATATTCAGCGTGACAAGGCTGTGACAAGGCTGACCCTTTGAATAACAGGCACAACAGAAATACTGCTGAGGTTGACGTTGCCTCTCATCCTTTCGGGGCTGAGCAAATATGTACCAGTTGAGCACTGGGATCAACTATCCCCTTACTCCGAACTTGCTGGAGATGTGCCAAAATTTGAAATCAATATATGCGTATATTTATGTATGTATATTTGCCTATGTGTGTGTGTGTGTGTTGGCTCTTGTTCTCAATCACCGCTAGGCGGTGTTTGTGTGTTTATTCTTATTTTCCATTACATTACTCTCCATATCACAACTAGTATCACTTCTATACACAGTGGTCAAGAAATCACTATATTCCAGGCTAACTAGATAATCTACATGAAGCTCTAATTCATTCCAAAGCAGCTGTACAATTAACTCTACACCGATGTATATATACATACACACATATATACTTCAACATATGTGTGTCTGCGTATGCGCACCTTTTGTCTGTGTGCAACGTTTTGTGTCTATATTTAAGCATGTTTTCCTCATCATACGCTTGTATATGCTTCTACACATATTTATGTGTGTATGTGTGTGATTCTGTATATTTCTAATTGAACGTTTGTTTTTGCGGGCGCAAGCAGGAATGTGTGTTTTTACTGTACACGCTTAATTGATCTAATCCTACATAATGATGCTGCAAGACCGACAATTGCTGTATATTAACTTCCATGCATCAGTGAAATAAAGTGAATGTTTAAGATAAACATTACCTCTATCCTTTGATACGTCTCCTAATGCTAGTCTTTTGAACTAAAGATATTTTGAGATTTTCATAAATTATAATTATCTGAAAAGGCAGCAAATTTCACACCTATCCGTCTAAAAGTATTTAAACTATAGATAATTTGAACATGTGCAATACAGGTTTCTTTATTGGTGCAATTATTCTGTCAGCATTACCAGATGCTTGAATATCAACAATATGGAGTTTTAAGTGGCTGCGTTTTGATACTGCAGCCGTGATTGCATAATCTATCTTAGTTAACAGAGTTTTGGCGTCTGTGAATTTTCATTATTATCGTTTGCTGGGTTTCGTCTTTCGGCTTCATTACTAATGACGGCTTTTTCTTGAATCTATCAAACAGCTGAAATTACCATCCCTGTTTATCGATATTTACGTCCCGCCCATGTCTGTTAGACTATCTATAGTTCTGACAATATTTTATCTTGCAAGCAAAATTGGGTAAAACGTGTAGGAACTGCTTGCAAATATCCTCATTGTTGTGCTATGCTATATAACTATGATTGTATAACATAGTAGATACAGAGAAAACATATTTCCACCGGCTAGATCTAGACAAGAGCTTCAACGCAGTGGCTCGACATGCAACAAAACAAATTTTCATTAAAGCCACACTATAGGGTTGTGAGAAAGTGGAGATGGATTAGGTTAATGCATTCCTCTGACATTGCAATGGATCAGAAGCGAAGTATTGAAGTTCAAGCAGGATTTAACGTCAAGTCATCTTGGATCAAATCACAGGATCAAATCTTTCCCATGAGAATCAACTATAGGCATGGAATGAAGCAGAAAACTTGATATAACTGAAGTACAGATTGCAGGTCTTGAATATTACCATTCATCCCACCATCCATCCATCCATCCATCCCTTTTCACCGCACGCTATACCTGGAAGTGTCAAAGAGCTGAGTCCTCAGGCACCTCTTCTATAGGATCTCACTAGAAGCCACCTCATTCACAGGTTCGCTGGATTCCCATGTGTGACCAGATAAAACTACGGTTGTTATCCAACCATCACACTCTCGGCCTCTCCTTAATTCTTCTGTTGATTTTACGGTTTCAAGAATCTGTTTTACGATCCTTGCTTGCGGCATTCTAACAACATGCGGTTTTACCTGAAGAGACTCCCTGAGTAGTAACACTTAACCACAATGCTTCTGGCTGCGTACATTAATACAAGTAAGTACTCATCTACTATTATGATGATATTAGTCTTTCACATGCACAAGTCTTGTCAGCATCCTAAAACACCATCAGAAAACTTGTTTCATTAACCTACAAGGTGTCAGAGAATGTAAAATTAACTATGAGAATCTGTACACAAGGTAAACAACTGAATATCGTTACTAAGGACCACCAGTAATAGAAACATATCCTAATCGGAATACCAGGTCTGAGGCACGAAAATATTTCTCTAAGAGAAATGGAGAAATTATCCAAATAAAAAAGATCTGGAAAATAGACAAAATAAATTAATGGAATGTGAGAGGCTGAAAAGAGATGCCGTAACTGTAATAACAACGTCCTCTAAAATAATTAAGAATATTGTAGTAAAAAGCATAAACGAAATCTCGGGACATCGAAATGCAGAAAAATTATACAGAAAAAAAAAGCAAAGAAGCAATTATAATTGGCGCTGCACCTCTATTGCTTAAGATATTGCCAATGCAACGGAAAATAAAAGAAGGAAGCAAAGAACTTCATCAAAACATGCACTCCGTTTTTCAGTGAAAGCACTTATAAATGTAAGACTATTCAATAAATAATAATAATGATAATAATAATTATAATCTACGACTACCACAGAACCGAAGATGATAAGGAGGATGAGGAGGACGATAATAACGATGTTGATGATGATATATTGGGTATCTAAAAGAATAGAATAGAAATGTTCCTGTCTTACAGTCAATAAGTGTAATCATGTTGAATATTATTTATTCTCGAGCAATCGGTTCTTTAAGAAAATTAATGATTAATAAAATTCTAATATTCTCTTTGCTACATATTCGACGAAGCAATCACGCTAATAAAACGCAGCAATATTAGTACTAAGAAGAATGCAATGGATTTTGCTAATATATTTGCATATTCTGTATGTTTATCTATATTTTTTGTGTGTATATTAGTGTTTGCGTCCGTGCACGTGTACTTGAATGCGGAAGCGATTCTACTGAGAGATAAGAACAACGTAATATATGAAATACATTTAAAAAATACTTCCTTGCTTTTCATTTAAGGACATTTTACATTCAGTGGTTTAGATTAATTTTATATATTTACTTAAAGATTATTTAATCAAAATATGGATAACATCTGTTATATGTATGCTTCACTGATGATGTCACGATACACTAAATGATATTTAGAGCTGTCATCCCTCCTTTGAATAACTAACGTTTTCTTCTTTTCTCACAGTATTTATTCTTTTTACACTTCTAATATCCCTCCATAAAGTATGTTAAATATAAGTAAAATTTATAAAAGTAACGTAAACTGAATATTTAAGATTGTAACATTACAAACAGAAATAATTCTCAAAGGATTTGAAGCTGGTTATGAATTAATTCAATATATTTACATACTTCGAAAGCTGCCTTTGATGTTAATTCCTGCTGTATTTTGAAGTTTGTACTTTGTTGTGGAGTTCATGTTAAGTCTTACATACATGTGAACTTATAAACATAACTTGACATACTTAATACCAGTAATTACTCATCGCTCATGTTAAAGCTTAAGATTAATCGTAATCTAAAATGTAGGTGCAGGTAAGGAGCTTCATTCCCAAGGTCTTTGGTCCAGTCTCACTGCACGGTGCATTGACAACGTCTTACACTAGAGATCATGGCCGACTAAACCTTGTGAATAGAGTTCGTGAACAGAATTTTAACGAAGTTCGACTTACGTATTCACGTATGTATGTATGTGTGTATGTATGTATGTGTTCGCGTTTATCATCCGGTGTTCATTTTGTTTACGTTTCCGTAATATTGCGGTTCGGAGAAAAGGGACTAACAGAATAACTACCACAACTAAGAATAAATACTGGGGGTCCATTTGTTCAACTAAGCTCGTGAAGATACTAACCCAGTATGGACGCAGTTCAAAGACTGAAACATGTAAGTGGTACAGGAGAAATATTAACTCTAGATTTATTTCACTGATACAAAATCAGAGGCGTTTAGAGTGAATGGGTAAATTTAATAACCAACGTATATTACTGGTGCTATTTCACCGACCGACGATGATGTCAGAATAGGTATTGATTTCTAACGTCAATAGCAATGTACTTTACAACCACATTTTACGCAGCATTTTGTCCTGCTTTACATGACCCATGACGGTTTGCTTCCACTAGTAACTATTTGTGCTATAGGTTTTCAAGATATATACTAAAGCATTAAGAAAATACACTCTGTTAACCGTGTTACTTGAAAAATGACTTATAAATTTTCTTTACTAATGCATGAAGACTAATCAATGTACAAGTCTCATATGATATATTAAAAATGTTAAATTTCCCTATGAAGGAGAAAAATAAAAGATCTAATTTTCCGTGAGCGAAAGAGTCAAAGACTGAACGCTGTTGCTTTAATCTTTCTCATTCTTCACCTGACTGAAGTATGTCGAGCAGCAGGTATAATTGACTTTGCGCTCCTCAGATTTATTGGTATGTGAACTATAGCTGTATGGATTCCCGATAATTTTCGAGAATTTGCTTAAAGGGGTGTACTTGCAAATTGATGGGGTATTCTATTTCTTTATTCTTTCAGAAATATTGTAATCAAGAAACTCCGAAGATGGTACAAGTAAACAAATGAAGAACCCAAAATATGATTATTTAAAATTTACTTTTTTTATTTTCTTGGAAAAGTGATTTTCTACACTCTATACTAATTTGCATAATTACCCTAAATCAATTATTTTCCTAATCAGTGTCATTTTCTAATGAGTATTGCAGTGCTTAAAGGTACACAATATTCTTTACATATTTTCCTTTTGAACAAATTTCCCATAGAAGTTAGACTCTATGACCTCCACTTGGAAATCTGTGGTCTTATATGAAATTTCATGTACATCGGTGCAAAAACGTGGCCTACATACATAGAAGCAGGTATGCTGCCAAGTGCTGTCTGGTAGGCAGGCAGGTTGGTTGGCTAGCGGGTAGGCGGACAGGCAGCTAGGCATCGGATATATATTTCTACATGAATTCATTTTCATATATCTGATATTTTGTATTCTGTATTTTTGTGAAGCATCCTACATGTTTGCATTTTTAATAAATACTAACTCAAAATCACTTATTGGAAAACAGAACAGTGGTACTTATTTAAATGGTACTTTATGAGTCTCTGCTCATATATATATATGTGTATGTGTGTGTGTTTACGTATGTATGTGTGTGTATATGTGTGTGTGTGTGTACATACACACATATATATGTATGTATTGAACCTCGGGCGCAGTGAAAGCCACCGATGAGTATTATAATGCGTAAAGCATCAAAATGCGAAATCACCGATGATCTGGCTATATCTGCGACCGCAAGGACCAGTCTGTTGTGCTGGAGGCAAACGTTATACAGCTAAACTGTATGATGAAATCCAGAATGACTTGATTGTAAATGGATCAAACACCCCTACACAACCAAGCCTGAATCAATCTCCCTAAATTTATAATTTGCAGGAAACTATTAATTGCAAGCGTAACTTATTTTGACAAGTACTTTCACATTTGGCTGATACGGAAAGCGATTTTGCTTGAATTTCCAATCTGTTGGTAAGCACAAAACATACCATCCTCTTAGAAGCAATGGCGACAGGTTAATATTCCGATGTTATAACGTGAAAATAGACATGAAATTGTATGGCATGTACTAAATATGTTATACGATACAGACCCGGAAACAATTATCTGATCCATGCCATTCCTGACTGATTTGGAGATCAATGGGAAAACGATCAGATATAATAACCATTAGTAGAACGGAATTGGTGAATGTTGGTGGCTATCTCGTTTTCTTCTAAGCAATAAATCGTATGACATGTAGTGAAGAACCTCTCAAAATACAGATATAGTGAGAGAGAAAAGACCATGTTGATAGGCAGGAAAAATACAACAGAACAAAAGATAATTGGAGTGCTCGATTTGATACAAAAATATGAAATAAAACAGAAGATCTATCGGGGACATGTAGTGTACTGCCATGTTTAGCCTAATTCCTATGTTTAGCCTTATTCCTAACGAAGAAAATGTCTATTTAAAGCGTGACTTATACAGATAACAATGCATGGAAATGAAGACAATTCAAAGAAAGCATAAATTTCACAGCCAACACCGAATAAAATAATGCATGAGAACTATACAACTAATATACGGAATTATATCGAAAATTCACAGAAGGCATAACGTTACAGATTCTACCCATTTATGATGTACAAATAACACATTCAGCATCCAGCACTGAAGCACATAACAATCATACAGCATGTACGAAATATATTCACCAAATAAAATAAGAACAATGAAAATTCTCATATTATACAATACATCAAACATAAAAATAACGCCACAACAACATATCTAACGCAACTTCATTGCAGAAATCATTGAGAATGGAAGTGGAGGTTCCTGTTATAAAGAAACTAAGCTGTACACTGCTTAAGGTCACGGAGGTGCATTTACTGGTGCTGGAAAAACGCATAGAATTGTTGAGTACTGATATAAATAATAATAGTAAGCATACTAGTCTAATAGTAGTAGTAGTAGTAGTAGTAGTAGTAGGATACAAGTGTTGACGAATTTCATGATGGATATCCAGGATGAAAAAAATGATGAGGAGGAGGAGGAGGAAGAGGATGTCGACGACAACGACGTTAATGATTGTGAATATAAAACAAGTTTGAATTACGCGTTCTATGGCAATGGATATGCGTAAAAATCTTACACCACACAGACAGACAGACACACACATACACACAGGATAGTGAGTGGAAGTGCGTTCACGTCTGTGTATGTG
>NC_069001.1:26780819-26783647 GCF_001194135.2 Octopus bimaculoides | reverse complement strand
ATATATATATATAAGTTATATAAATATGTATTTGCATATGTACTTGCCTGTATGTTTCTGCTTGTGTGCCTTGAGTGTACGTGTGTGAATCTGTGCGTGTATATATGTGTGTGTGTTCATGTTAGCGCACAAATATGTATATGTATATATGCTTGTATATACAATAACATTAAGATTTCGCCCGGGCGTTGCAAGACTAATAACCTGGTGTAAAACTCAATATACTCCACTAATACTTTTGAACAAAGCGTCAATCAACTACAGAGCGGTAATAAGAATATAGTCGGGGTTCCGACGAAGCTATGTTATTGCACAAGCATGCAGCTCCAATGCAAGTCCAATTCAAAAACAGCTGTAAGCTAATGAAGTTCCAAAGATAATCGTTTATTTCTCTATTATTTCATTTTCTTTCACGAGCATGTATATGCATAGATAAACAGAAATACATATAGCACCACATATATTTTTTTATATAATGAAATTTCCTACATGTAATTCATTACGTGGGTAGGAGGTTAGCACTTGCTTGAGAACACAGACATTTCAAGAGACATATCAAAAGTTATTTCGCGATTAGAAAATATCTCTCGGCATTTTACATAAACTTAATACTTCTTAATCATAATAAAATGAAATTTCTTCTTTGATATGTTCTGCTATTCTTTCATAGGGTTAATAAACATGTCCAAGTTAGACATCTCCTTCTTCATGAACATTGAATTGAAACTGCCTTTGCTTATTCAATTCCTAAGGAAATATAATGTAATTCTACAGTAGAAGTCACATAAATAAGATCATTACTTCAGAAGGAAAATTAATGAGGCGGTGCACATAACATATTTTAGATAGAGTTCAACCGCTTGTTGTTCCCGGTTAAATTTCTGCGAAGTTTTAGCCGTCTTGGATCGTACAATTAATGTAGCCGTCTGTTATATAAAAGTTGAAGGTTCTTTCCACTTCGGGATAAAAAGACATCATTCATCTTAGTGTAAATTAGTGGGTGGCGTTTGGTAGTATTTAAGTCTGCTTTGAACGAAGTTAGTGACCCGTTTTGAATTCCTCGTTAAAATTACATTCATTTATCTTCTCAAAGTCTTTAAACTTTTGATTCCTAGTCTATTTACATCATTTCACTATAGTACATTAAAAGTCCATTGTTCTCCTTCATTTGTTTTGTAATAGACTAAAATTAACATTTACCTTTATTTGCTATGTTTGCATACGTGTAAAGAACGAGCTAGTAAGAAAACCACATTGCCCTCATATAGCATCCCCCTACAATATTCCAAAGCTAATCTAAAATAACACCCGGGATGGCAAAATATTCTGCATCGGACGCAAACTTATATGGATGGTGACGGCAAGATTGATTTTCATCATTGAGTTGCAGAATGATGACTGATTTCGTGCTAAACGATAATGACAAATATAATCAATCACATACATATGAAAAACTTGATGTGAGCTTACAACCAATGGAAGGAGAGATTTAACTATTATTTCTAGAAAATTATGCAACTACGTCAAGATTTCTAAGGTGATATCGTGATATAAATCAATAAATTATCATGGATCATATAATAACCTACAGCAATTTTTAACGAATATGTAACGTTACCTCAAATGGGTAGAGTGTGTATCACATTATCACCTTATAGTCAAATTACTCTTAAAACAAAGGAATAATTTACTTGTTTGTTTAAAATCACCTGATGATAGCAGATATCTGTTAAGTTGTAATCGAAATACTCATCAATAAAATGCTGCTGAAACAGCTGTTGTGAATTTTCAAACACTGCTTGTGTTCTTCGAACACACACACAATGTTATATTTCAGGATGGCCCTTTCCCCCCTTTTTTTTTTAAATGAGCACACGTACCCCTTATATATTCGTTAAATAAGCACACGTACTCGTTATATATTCGTTCTTCACTCGCTTATTCCTGTTTTTATTATAACTAATGTCTATTGTCTGAAAATCCATCGTCACATATCGGTTGCCAAAACTAAAAATTAAAATAGAACACTCATCTTGGAATATAACAATATCTGTTTCAAAACCTCGTTTAACACGAGGATTTTGCAACACAAATTCCTAAACACACACACACACACACACACGTGTGTGTGTGTGTGTGCACATGAGTGTGCGAATGTGTGTGCGTGCCTGTGCCTCATCAGGTTACCGTGAAGTATATATTTACACCTGGATATGTTTCATGCATATGAGCCATTTTTTTTTGTTCAAAAGTTGCTTTCATTATTATAATGAGAAATCCAATCGTTGATATCAATTAAATTCTCAATTATAGAGCGCAAACTAATGCATACACACTTACACACACAAACTCGTACGCACATATATTTATATGCACATTCATTGATAACAATAAAATATCTATGTTGCATGCTATACACACACACACACACACATATGTATGTATATATATATATATATATATACATACATATATATTTTTAAATATATATATATGTATATACATATATATATATAGATATATATATATATACACATATATACATACATATATATACACATATATATACATACATATATATACATACATATATATATACATACATATATATATACATACATATATATATACATACATATATATACATACATATATATACATACATATATATACATACATATATATACATACATATATATACATACATATATATACATACATATATATACATACATATATATATACATACATATATATATACATACATATATATACATACATATATATACATACATATATATACATACATATATATACATACATATATA
>NC_069001.1:26776198-26780627 GCF_001194135.2 Octopus bimaculoides | reverse complement strand
ATATATATATATATATATATATATATATATATATATATATATATATACATATGCATGAATGTATTTCGTAATTCATTCAAATGATTGAACATAATTGTAGGCAAATGTGATGCGGTAAGCTATTCGTAACTAACTCCAATGTAAATTAAGCAATAGATTTCAGCATCGTTTCGAAGAATCGCTTCAATTCGGAATAAAGAAAAAAAAGACTGTAAGTGTATATTTGGAAGTATCATGTTTTCAGAAATGGAAAGTTGATATTTTAAATTTATTAATGCTCATCTTAAGAGTATCTAAATTTGCACATTGTTCCTATATATTTTCATTTCAGAATGTGAAAATTAATGTTTAAATGTTATTAATCCTCATCTTAAGAGTACCTAGATTTGCATATTGTCCTTATGTCTTTGATTAATCCCCTGAAAAATATATTTTGCATTCTTCCTTCTTTCGATGTGTATTTTAAATAGAAATATATTTTGAATTTAACCGATGTTCAATAGGGAAATTATATACACCAGTGAATAATTCATCTCTGGAAGCATTGGATGTTCGGTCAACACACTTAAACAACCCTAACCCAGGGACCTTTTGAGCGGGATGGGTTACTCGACCTCAAGGAAATTCTATGTGGGCCCCACCTGCAAGATCATATGCTGTTCATTTTGATATGAGATCACCCTGGCGCGCACATATGGTTGTGATGCATGTGCCTGGTGTGTTCTTATCAGACAGGTTGTCATGAATATCTAACGGTTAAATTTACCAAATAATAGTCTTCGTACCAGGAATGGTCAACACGTCGAGTGAGCGAAGCGTTGTTCTAGACGGAAATATAGAGTATTTTTAATTATATTCAGTGAAATAATTTTGCAGCTTCTAGCTTGATTATATATATATTTGATATTTTGGCTCTTGGACGAAGGCGTGTGTGTGTTTGTGTGGGGATGGTTGTGCTTGTGTTTGTATGTGTGTCTGTGTGTGTTCGTGCTGGTGTCTATTCCTCTTCACTGCTTGACAACCGGCGTTGTTTTTTGTTATGTCCATATAACTTAGTGGCTCGGCAAGAGAGTAAATAGAATAAGAAACAGGCTTAAAATTAAATAAATTAGTAGGGTCAAATAAATTCAACTAAGAACTTTTCAAGGCGGTGCACCAGCATGGTCATAGTCTAATGACTGAAACAAGTAAAATATAAGTGTAAAAAAATAAATGAACCGAATATTTGTCGATAGAATTCCATATCATTCACAACTTTTAAGAAATGCCAACGGAACACAGATGGATTTATTTCTCTTAAATCAAGAATTTTTTTTTCTCTTTTGTACAGAATCGTTCATTATGTCTTATGCCACGAACAGAAAGTTCTCGAAACTTTTCTAAGTGATATACATATAATAAAGTTCAGTCTTGCATTTACTTTAGTGAGTGGTCGTTGTCTAACACACTTATTATCTTGGTGACAACGCGTTCATAAATATATATACATAAGAAATCATCATTATAATGTAATAATGCAGAAAACTGAAGGCACCAGAGATGAAAAAGAAAAATGACAGAAATTATTTATAAATCAATTATATTCTGCGCAGCATGTTAAAGCGAAATATTAATTGAATTAAAATTTATGAGCTGAACTTCAGTTAACATCATATATAAAGCAGAAAGAAAGAAAATGACAGTATTAGATTAAATATGTTATGTTACGCAAATCAAGCTCGATAACTATTTTACCCCACAATGCCCTGTGTACAAAAACATTATTTAAAATTCCAACCATGCATTACTGCATTTCTTCTGCATCATGTTATTCAGCGTTAAGTGATGAATTATTTTCTCTTTTTTGGGTTTTTTTTAATTATTTCTTTGTAGTTTCATTTCTACACATCCATCCCTTTCGTATTTTAGTCTATTTTTTCTTAGGTTTTAGCGAACAGAATATTAAATTTGGACAGAAACTCAATAACATTATACACAAGAAAGGTTCGTGTAGAATCGTAATCACGAGAGAGCATTGGAGAACTTTTAAGCAACCATTGGTATATATATATATATATATATATATATATATATATACCCTCTTCACTCTTTATTTGCTATATGCTGAATGGAACAAAATAAAATGCAGCTAAAAATAAAATTATCCTGCTTAACAGATTATGTCCTTGTTATACTTGGAAGGTATTTCCATAGAAAATATTTTCATTTATAAGTATTGTATTTTATATATATTTAAGTATTTTATCTCTGTTTGCTGTAATATAAAAATAAAAATATAATATTTCATTGAAAGATATAAAATCTACAAATATAAAATTGCCAGAAGCCAAGTTTTAATGGGATGTGACATCCCTGCTGGCTTGCTAAAGAAACGCTTTCAGCAACAATATTGTAATCATTTATATGAATGAATATTTCGATCAAGTTGTTAAATCGATATTTCAAGCACCTCTTATTTCTATAGTCATACCAGTGTCAAAACGGAATTAATTTAATACAAGACGAAAATAAAATATATGTAATAGTATACTCAATGAAAGCAATACAGCAAAATAATAATAATAAAAAAAAAAACAGGCAAATAACTGTTAATTCTTCACACTTCATAAAAGTATAAGTAAATGCCGCTGTCATATTTTGTACTCTAATTTTGTGTAGCATGTAATGTTGAATATTTGATAAAACACACTCAGTCACTCGCGCACGCACACGCACACACACAGGTGGAGTGAGAGAATATAGTTACGGTCCGTTCTATTCTGATTCACAAACCCTCTAGCCAGTTCTACC
Organism: Octopus bimaculoides; assembly: GCF_001194135.2. NCBI lineage: Eukaryota > Metazoa > Mollusca > Cephalopoda > Octopoda > Octopodidae > Octopus > Octopus bimaculoides. The sequence continues at coordinate 26,777,837 of NC_069001.1, read as the reverse complement.
CAACTTCACTTAGTAGTTCCTAGATATATGAAATACGATACCATTTAAGTACCAGTTATGATTCATATTTCGATTGAATTGGATTGAATTCGATTGCCCATGTTCAGTCCGCTGCAGGACGATGGTTCCAGCATTTTTTTCTCCGCCGACCATGTGGCAGCCGTGAATATCAACTTGAGACCACGCAGTTCTGCTGAGCGAACTCTGACACACTGGTTCTGCATGGCTTGTCAGAGGGATGCAGTTTTTATATTCATACCTAGGAATAGTTATGTCGATTACATCATCCCAGTGCACAATTGATACTTATTCTAGCGATTCTGAAAAATTGAAAAGCAAATTTGACCCCGGTGGAATTTCAATTCAGAATGTTGTTGTTGGCTGTCCGTCGCTTACGACGTCGGGGGTTCCAGTTGATCCGATCAATGGAACAGCCTGCTCGTGAAATTAACGTGTAAGTGGTTGAGCACTCCACAGACACGTGTACGTTTAACATAGTTCTCGGGGATATTCAGCGTGACAGTATGACAAGGCAGACCCTTTCAATTACAGACATAACAGAGACAAAAAGTAACAATTCGGCTTACGTGCGTGTGCGAGTATTTTAGTTAGATTTAAACCAACATTGACCTTAAGGATCTGAATAACAGCAAAGCTGTTAATTATCTCATGCATGTGTTTAAAACTAACCTGGGTCTATTATTTTCCTCTTATTCACTCAGATTGTTGAAACGGAAACTAGTTAAAAGTTAACATGGGGAAATGTTTAACTACGTGTACAAAATAACATAAGAATCTCGGTTAAATGTTCCACACACAATAACACATAACATTAATAATAACTGTTTTTTTGAGAATTCAAAAGTATTATGAAAGCATTGTTAAACAGATTTCGTTTGATTAACAGCACAAATGAAGTTTCTAACATCATGAAAGGTGAACAATATTACGTCTACAGTTTGTAAAATATGACTTGTTATATTTTGTCATTTAATTTGAAGAGTTTGCCAACTTTTCCGACCACTCACGATAAGAGCTCCGCGTTGGTACATGTGATTGTTTGATGTGATTTTACTGAATTGCTTAACTACGTTCCATACTTATCATGTAGACTGCTGTCGCACCTCTAAGTGCAGCAAACTAGAGTGAGCTCATTAAGACCGGATAATTTGTGGACTTATGGCTCAGATATGATTTGTCAGAGTGTGTTTGCGCTCAATACATCAATGCATGCATGCATATATTCCTACAAACGTACATACATAGAAACAGGCATATACAAAGTCCATGCATACATACATAAATACATAGAGTCACACACACACACATATATATATATATATATAAGCATATACGTAAGTATATCTATATACCGATATATATATATATATATGCGTGTATATATATATATATGTACATATATATATATATGTACATATGCATATATATATGTGTACATACATATATATATGTACATATGCATATATATATGTGTACATACATATATATATATATATATATATATATATATATATGTGTGTACATACATATACATATATATATATATATGTGTGTACATACATATACATATATATATATATATATATGTGTGTACATACATATACATATATATATATAT
>NC_069001.1:26759260-26770802 GCF_001194135.2 Octopus bimaculoides | reverse complement strand
AGGGTTACGGTTTTGGGGTTACGATGAGGGTTAGTCTTACGGTTACGGTTTTAGGGTTACGTAATCGTGCGGGTGTTTATCTGAAAAATCACCGAAATGTGAAAACTACCGACCCTCCCATCTGTTATAACTTTTGTTGTTCTGTTTAATATGTATATAGATTATGCCTCCAAACAATAGAGCTTGCTGGGGAAAGAAAGCAACCGGTTTAAAAAGACAGCAACAGACTGCAGCAATTCACCACATTCCAGAAGCTGCTTTGAACATAATGCAAAACGGTGCATCATCATCTACTGCCCAATCTGATAGAATTCTGGCAGAACTGTGTAGCAACAGATCGTCAGCAATTGCTTCGGCAGAAATTGCCGTCCTACCTCCTGCGAAAAGGAATTACCCTGCTATGTATAATCAAGGCAGTGCAAAAAGTTGTTTTGCACAAGCATTTGTATAGCCAATTAAACGGATGAAATTTACGTACACTTAATAATGTTACACAAAACAGCCTTCACACTTTCCCTATTAATTTCGTCTTTTGAATTATGAACATATTTCCATCATAAGGGTTTTTTCACTGTAAGGCTTTCTTTTTTAGTTGATTTTCACCTAGCAAGACTTATCGTAGATGGCGTAATAAGTCACACCCGGACAACGTCGGGTTATACTGATAGTATATATATATAAAAACAGGGTTCTATTCTTGACCAAAATCTAGGAAGGAATATACGAAATTTGGAACGACTTAATTATTTATCTTTGAGATTTTAATAATTTATTTTGTATTTAATTCGATTTGTCTGGTCACATTTTTTGTAATCTGAGAAGAAAAATATACGTTCGCAAGAATCAATTTCAAATTAGTAGACAGAACATCTAAACTGAACTGTTTCTGACCTGTAATCTTTATACACCCCACGTTATTGAACTCCATCACTTGCCCCTAGGACGTGATAATATACTTAACAAAGATCAATATATCCGGGAACACATGACTGCATAAGATATCTTCATGTGCATGGCTAGATAGCATTTCAATTGCAATATAAGCTCAATGAGGTTCATTTTCAATTTTTAAACGTATAATAGATTCTTGTCTGAAATTGTGTTTGTATTTCTGCCTAGTAGCAATAGTTAATGCTGTAATCAAAACTTTTCAATATGTTGTTACTGAATTAGCCATGGATTCAATGGAAACATAATTACAACTGTATTTTCTAACTCTAGGCAGACGGACTGCGAATACCACAGAATATTATGTAATTTTTAAATTGTTACTTAATGTTTATATATCTACGTCTTGTCTCTTGCTTTGCACACAAGAGTATAAGAGAAATGATAATAACTGTATATTGTTTGACAAAAGTGAAACGAAAATTGTCAATTGATTGCTAAGGGGAATGGCGTACTTAAGAATAACGATCACTGATGAGGGTAGAATGTATAGCTAAAATGAGAACATAAAATCTTGTATCAAAATAGCATAAACTGTAACAGCTGTACAGACGCAAACATCAATGACAAATATAGAAATATACTTGACTTCATTTAAACTGGGGAACAAATTACCCTGAGACGAAATGAACATCTCTTGGCGATGATCTCGTATGAATATCCGATAGAAATTCTTCCATGCTAGTCTCCACAAATTACTCACAACAAAAGCAACAACTATCTGTTCCCTCTAGCATGCAAAGCAGTTTCAATTATCGGATAAAGACGTTTCACTTCACTTAGGACGAAAACATTCTGGGAAAAGGCATGAATAACATAATACCCAGTTCCGAGTACGTCTTCTGAATATATATATTCATACAGCGCTCTACAACCATAGTAGGATAATTTATACAACAAAAACCCCAAAACAAAATTTTGAAGAAAATAATAATAATAGTGAGATAATGATGTTAATGACATATCCCTCCCTATCTCTCTCTCTCTCTCTCTCTCTCTCTCTCTCCATACACACACATGCACTCACACCCCCAAAAGTGTCTTATTAAAACTGAAGCTGAGTGTGTGTTTCATAAACCAAGTTTCACGCCACCGCGACAAACAAGTGAAACTGACAATCTCCCTCTCTCGCCATATATATATATATATATATATATATATATATATACTTTTATTCTTTTACTTGTTTCAGTAATTTCACTGCGGCCATGCAGGAGCACCGCCTTCAAGGGTTTCAGTCAAACAAATCGAGCCCGGGACTTATTTTTAAAGCCTAGTACTTATGCTATTGGTCACTTTTGACGAATATCTCGGTTACGTGGTCGTAAACACAACAACACCGGTTGTCGAGAGGTGATGGTGGAACAAGCACAGACACAAAAACACGCAGTCATAGTTCTATACATATTCACGACGGGTTTCTTTCAGTTTCCGTCTATCAAATCCACTGACGAAGCTATGGTTGACTCGAGGCTATATTAGAAGACACTTGCTCGAGTGGATAGTATAATAGAAGACACTCGCTATTTTGATATAGGTAGGAGTGAACTCGGAACCATGTGGTTGGGATGCAAGCTTCTTGCAACACATATTCCTTTTGTGTACGTGGTCAGCCTTGTGAGATGTGTAATTTCCATGTTTGTATATCAGCAGGTGTTTTTATGATTTGCTTGAAATACCACAAACACAATTAGAACACAACACAGACGATCGATGTAATAACAAGAGGTACCAGACCACCAACGTAAAATTAAAGAAAGCATTGAAACACTCTTGAAGGAAAAAAAACATCTACTGGAAAGTGTAGTTAAAAATATGTACATAATCATCTCGCTTTAATCCGATGGTAATACAGTAGATAATTCAATGGCGTTATTTGTATTCATATATGGAAACCAAAGAAATCCACCGAAAATTTGAGAAACATGAAGAACTGAAATGCACTGTTTTCTTCCTAGAACAGGAGCAGTAACATTCAAAACTAATATTCACGACTGTTATAAATACTTTGTAGGCCTCAAGAGTAGTTTTTTCTTCAAGATTTTAACAAAGAGCTTAATAAAATTCAAAACTGTAATTATGAAATAACATCAGTTTACTCGAAGACATTCTGATGAATGCGATTTATTTATACGTAAGATTTCTTCGCATGTTCCTGCATGAAAGATATCTTAACGTCCATGGAAAGGATTTATAAATCACATAGAGTTATTTCAATGCATGGATTTCAGTGTATCTTACATTTGATTAATGTACGTTCTGTATATATGAGTGTGTGCATGTGTGTGTGTGTGTGTGTGTGTGTGTGTGTGTGTGTGAGTTTGCCCATTTGTAAACTGTCTATATTTCATGTTGAAGGATCTCTTTCCCACACGCTTGCTTGAAGGAATAGTCATTGTAAGTTTACAAAATATTTAACCTCTCCTCTCACTGTCTGCCCCAGTAAGACTGTTTCATTTTTTATTACTTCAGTATGTTTCTATTTCTTTCTATAAATATTATTGTGCGTGGTGTGCTTCTGGATACGTGTATCTAAGTACATATGCATTTATATATCTGAACATATACGTAGATTTAGGCATACACATGTGTATGCATGTGTGCGTATGTATACGTACATACATACATATATGTATACATACGTACGCACACACAAAGGCATATATAATGAGAATTCACTCATAGTACGAATTCCATTATAAGCAATGTTATTATAAGTTCTTATCTGATTAGATTTGTATGATATGGGTATATGCTATCGATATTATTCGATATCAATATCCTTGATTGAATATGCGTCGAGCTACGTAGTGGAAAATTTAAACTCCTGATGTACATATTCCATGAAAACACTTCTATTCGAAGGTGAATTCACCTCCTTATATTTCCGTCATAATACGCCTACCAATGTTATGGGACGTCACAATATCTTGATTTTCTGTATTTTATGTGAAAATATGTTTGTTTTTTTTTGTTTCCAGTTAAAGTTTGCCAAGCCTCCGGTTTGATTACCAAACATTCAATGTGGACACCAAGAAAATAAATAAATACAGCAGATAAGAATGCGTTATAGCATTTACGTATCTTGCTGAGACAGATATAAGCATGGTCTGAAAAAATGTTCGCTTCGCCATAACATTGTTATGGGTTTCATCCTCATATAAGAGTTGAAAATCAATTAAGTCTCCCAATATTTTTTCACTGTACGCAGAAATCGGTATGGTATGTTTACATATAATAAATTATACGTCGATACTCTCTAGTTTGGGCTCCGCTTTGATAGGCTTTTAATAGCAAATAAATAGGTAAACATGTATAATATGCAAATTAGTAGTTCCGCTGCTATGAGCTACTTGATGTGTATATAAACAGATTGGCTATTTGCTTCACTGTTATTGATCATGTGATATAGACATCTCAATAAACTTGTTCATACTTTATAAAATCTATGAAGAAATAGGAGCATGACTAACACGTAAAATTACACACACACACACACACACACACATATAGGCATGTTGATGCAGGCAGTAAAAATATTTAGTGTGTGTATATTTTTTATTAATATCTAGTATAAGTACCAGAGATTTATGCGTTGGTCACGAAACTGTAGGCTGTTCAGTCATTTGTTACATCTGCTAAATATTAACACGTACATACGTATGTTTTTATGTATTTTACTTTCTGACATATCTATGTGTGTGCCTTATAAATTCCTATAAGGAAGATGTAGAAGTTGCAGCAAAAATATAACACTAACGCCAGTATTACTTATAAACCGTGTTATGTTTACCATGCAGGTCAATATTGCTCAATGGAATGAGTTGAATCCTTGCAAAAAGCTTTCTCATCATGACATCAGTCTAATGATTTTAAGTTTCTTAATAATGAAACAATGTCATTATAGGTTAGGCGTTCTAGAAAAACATGAATACTGTCACCAATATAATGTTCATCGTAATACTCATTCCCAAGCAGACATACGCACATATATAGAATAAATACAGTAAATGTTAAATTTCATAAACACGGGGTACTTTAATTTATTCCAACACTTGTTTGATAAGGAATATGCATTGTTATTTCTATAGTTACATAATCAATCGAAATTACCGTATTTTTAAGTGTATTTCGTGAAAACATTGTAACATCTTTCATGATATACTTATTGCAAAGTAATTCAGTTGAGCTTTGTAAGGGAAAACCTATGGTGCTGACCATGTAAATAAAATGTTGTGATATTATAGTGAAACAGGTGATGAAAACAAACAAAGTAAATTTACTGTAATCTTTAAAGGAAAGTAAGTGAAATTTACCATAGTAAAAACCAGGGAAATTGCTATCAATGAATCTAGGTAGAAGCAAAAAAAAAAAAGCAAATCGGTATAGTTAAAAATTGAAATAAGGCAAACAGCAAATTACAATTAATGTAAATAATTTCCTATGAATAGTTACAGTGTACGCAGACAAAGTGAATTTTCGTTGGATGTTAGCAAAACAAGTGCAGGAAGAAAGAATAAAAACTGAATGTACTCCGTCAGAAATTGGTATACCAGCGAACATCAGAGGCTACAGTACATAACAATGAAGAAAAAATTAAAAAGAAATGTATGGCACAGTTTCATCTAATCCTCATTTACAAGACCTAGAAGACCATGTTCTTCAGAAAGTAAATCAGCATCTGCAATGCCTGAAAACTCAGCCACACTGTTGGCATCCGTATTATTCTCCTCAGCACTAGAATTCTCGGCAATAGGATCTTAGAAACTGACTGGAAGTCTCTTGGATTTACAACCAATCGAGTCTTTAATTATACAACATTTCTATGAGAGAAAACCGATCCGAAAAAAGGCATTTTTCTTTAACAGCTCATCTCTACGCTTGAACCTCATATTATCAAGCCACAAAACAATTCTTCTTTCATCCTTCCAAACGTTTGTATGGACATGGATATAAATGCAATTGGATATCCTTTCTTCAGTTATTGTAGTTCTTTTGAAAAGCAAAGGTGGCAGTTTTGCTTCATGAATGAATCTAATACAATTGTGCAGTGCATTTTCTCATGGGCGCATGTTATACCAACCCCAGATTTAGCACCTTTCGATTCTACGATCTTTAATGGCATATCAAATGTCAAAGTGTCTCCTTATATGTTTGCTGTGTATGAAAGACAAAAATTACTTCATTTTCTTGTATTCATCGCATGTTTCTGAATGATATTTGATTTAATCTACGTATCCATGGGGCGATTTTTGCTCTTCTTGTACTGATCTCCTACAGTTTTATTTCTCATCGTAAATGTTGAACACAATACAGTTAACTCTTTAAGAATCGTTCATGTCCCTCTCCAATGCTATCAGTCTTCAATGGTGAATAATCGTTTTAGTGGATATTAAAAGGTTCGAACGTCTTTTGTCTCACACGCATGTCTAAAACTTCTACTTCTGGTCATTTTACAATTCATGGACTGCGATTGTGTTTGCTACGTCTAACAGGTTTGATTTAAAGGTCGTTTTTTCCTCGAGGTTCGTACCATTCTACCGGGTAGCGATGGATTAAACTACTGCGCTGCTTCCCTTTTACCATGATTCTTTGCCGATGCAACATCTATCCGAAATTTAATGTTATAATATTGTCTGTTTTATTTTCCAGTCATCAGTTAGTACTTTACAGAAATTAAATCATAAAAACCTACGTTGTGGAACTACAGTACTTCACCTTTATATACTAATTTTAGTCTGCAATATAACTGTTTAATTACGAAAATTTCCACACATGATGTGAAACATGTATTTTTGAATCTAATATATTGGGCTTCCACGAAAGACCCTCACGCCATGTTTGTCCACTTTTGTTAGAGATTTGTTGTCATCCGATCATTGCAAATGTCTAATTTTCCATTCATCTTTCTAGAAACATTTTAAAAATTTAGATAATGAAAAAATGCTTAAGAGTAAAACACTGATGGAATAATGTATGACATCCATTAGGTTTCGGTTACGTATGTTGGAAAAGTAGGCACAATGACACGATGTGTCACATCGATTAACTGCCTATTAGTAGTTCTTGTATAATTATGGTAAAAGTTTGTAATAATTTGTCTTGATTCAAATATGATTATATATATTGCAGTTATTGTGTCTAGCGGACTTAGGGTCTGCCGAATATCTAGTTAAAACACTACGTTTCCCATCTGTGATACGATTGAATCAGACGCAAGAACTTTCTTCCTTTTTTTACTACATCTAAAAATTAACAGAATATGTCTTATACACTTCAATATTTTGAGGAAAGCGCATATTTTCAATAAAATAGGTATTCACATAAGGGAGAATATATATATAGGTGAGAAAGTTGGTATGTGAAAGCACGTGGTTGGATGTATAAAAGATAAAAGAGTGAAAAAACTACAGAAGGCTTGTGTAATATGGTTAAAGTATATATTTAAATCGTTATGTTAGAAAAATGTTATAAAATTTTGAGTATAGAAGATGTTTCTATACTCAAAATTTTATAACATTTTTCTAACATGACGATTTAAATATATACTTTTATATATATATATATATATATATATATATATATTCACACAAAAGTAATCGCTACAAGTGGGTGTAGATAAACTTGAACCGTTATCATGATTTCATAGGAGAGTATGGGTCCGAATATGTATGCTAGAGTTGTATATTCAATGATAACACCTTCTCCGTTCGAAAGAATACAAACAAAGTTAATTCCAAGGTGATTTAAAGGATATAGCCTAACACCGTCTCCGGAATTATACTGATTCTGCTAATCACTTACTTAAAACAATAAAACAATCACCTCGTCATTAATCAGTGAAGGTACTAAGGATTATTTATTAAAATATTCACAGACATAGGAAATTTTCAATCTCAACTGTAATGAGGAACATAGTTTTGCGATTATGTTTAAATTGAATGACCACAAAATATTAATGTTTTAAAGTAATTGCATGAAAGTTTCAATTCTGGTATGTGCGTATGTTAGTATTAGTACATATGTGAGCGAGAAGAACAATTGAAAACGCTGGAACAACGTAGTCATACATAAATGAATTTCAGCTCAAATATTTCTTGGAATGTTTTAGAAAGCCTACGAATCCATAAGCAAGGCATACACTAAGTCTATCTTCCTCACTGACTAGAAACGTGTATATCATATTTACTACAAAATACAAGATAAATGCAATGTAAATTACATGTAATACACTTAAATTTTAAGCATTACTGTTTTTTTTTTAACTTCAGGTATATTTTACATATTATGTAAACAAACAACGCAACAAAACAAGAATCCTTTTTAAGATCTTACTTGATATAATTCGATGCGTTTACAGCAGGTAGCTATATCCGCAAAATTGTGAAACAATTCAAGGTACTTACCTAAAAATAGAAAAAAAAAAAGAAATAAAATTAGATTATAAATACAAACGGTGATTTAATTTCAAATGAAATTACAATCAAAATATATCAGAACTATGCAAGATTTTCCTTAAATATATTCTAAATTTAATTTACATGATAAAATTTGGATTTTGGAAATATGCAGATATACTTTAGAAGCTGATTCCGTTTATATCAGTTTATTTTAGGAGAAATATGAAATATGATTACAATAAACTGAATATATTCCCTTTTCTCTTACAATGAATAAATGAACAACGGAGATTGTGTAAAAATATTGGTTTCCAATTTTGACGCAATACCAACAATATCTGGGGAGAAGCTAAGTTGAATACATCGAAACCAGTGCTTGATCCCGAATAGACGAAAGGTTAAATCGACTCCAGCGACATTTGAACTTAGAATGTAATGATTCTGCCAGCTCGCAGTCTTAAGGAGAATATATAGATATTAAGGTTACGAAAAAAAAAAGAGAAAAAAAAAAAGAGAAAAAAAAAAGAGAAAAAAAAAAGAGAAAAAAAAAGCTTATGTCTGCAGGAACTGTTAATGGTAATATTCACGTTCGTATCACTATAAGAATTTATTCTGAAAATGTAGAACAATTTAAACGGGAAATTTGGAGTGAAATACGTTGTAGCAGGTTCGAGCACACGAACATTGGAGACAAGACGGAAATTAAGAAGTTTTCATTCATTTAAATCTATAACTTTGTAATAATTTCAGAAATGCATATCGTTTTGAATAATTTAGTTGAAGGTTACATCATTTTATAAATTTGATACCGTGTAGTAAAGTAGGAAATCAATAATTTTGTGGTTGTTATGAGTGGTATGGCAATTTATTTAACGTTCTGAAGTTCTTACTATTCCAAGACGAACATTAATCTACAACTCGACGGATTTGACGGGGACAAAAAAACAAGAATTTGATATAATAATTCTCGCTCTGACTTCAGTATCTGAGCTTTGTGGGGAATCAGGAATTAATCAAATTGAAATGTCTGAATTGTTGAAGCAGATGTTTAACCAAAAACATTCCCTCCAATCAACACCTTGTTTGCACCGTAGTGTATATCAGATCTACATTATCCAATGTATTTATTAGTGACAGAAGCAATATTAATACGGAATGGTAATAATTATCCCTACGTAAACGTGGCTGTTCTGTTGGAACAGACTATACTGCAGTATTTACCATACACTATGATAGTTCCTCTCATCGTAATCACTGCAGCATACAATGTTTTAAGAGAACATCCACGCTTAAGTGGGGATACATATTATCCCATCTGTTCGAACTACGTGACCTTAAATGATTAATCAAGGGATGTATATCTTCTATTTTCTACAGCTGCAGTGACTACATAAAAACACACTGAGCCAACTCCCGTCATCCTTACACGTAATGATATATGTCTGTTTTCACGTAAATGGGACTTATTAAATGAAATCATTTGCATCTACTGTTATCCTTCTTGCTGCCAAATCCCAAATAAAGCCTAAAGACCCAACGCTATGGCCAACACAGTTCCCGTTCTGATAATCTCATCTTCTTCAGATATTACCGAATGTCTTCTTGATTTTACTCATTTCAATTTTTGCGGGGGACGCAGAAGTTTCGGTTGCTATTTCTTGCAATTCCAGATTCCACACACAGGTTTCTTGTAGCGAACGGTTGCAAACCGAGCACTAAAATACTGTGGTTCTTAAAAATGAATCCAATTATTTTACTGTACTCTTCTATTGATATTTTCTAAATGATCACAACAGAAGCAGCTCTTTTACAGCTGTGGTATCAGTAAAGTATTGTGAAAATTATTTGAGCTTGGTGGGGAATCAGGAATTAATCTAATTGAAATGTTTTCTTTCCATAAAGAACATGACGGTAAGTAATTTGAATGTATACACTAGGAAATGTTTTTGTCGTATCAAATATATAAGGACAAAAGTTACTGTCAAAACTGCAATTGAATTTCTAATAACTTTCCTCATCATCAGTTTGAAAATTAATAAATGCATTGCCTGTAATTCCCTGTTTCATAAAGATGCAGCATCAAACATCTGGAATACCATTATTTTCAAATTCTCGTCTATATCTAAAACATGAAATCACTTTTCTATGAATGCAAAGATAAGAACCATGAACCTTCACCACTATATGTTCAGGCTGTATCCACTTTCATAGTAGTCAATATCATTCGAAATTTGTGTCAGAATAAGTGACAAGTTATAGCTTAAACAGGAATAGAACTTGAATTGCTGATTTGCTTTCCAAGGAGACGCATGACAGGTGATCGCACTTCGATTGACTATGCACCTGTCTTAAGTAATTAGTCTTTTGCTAAAGCTTCATCAGGTATAAACTGTTTATAAGTATTAAACATTAAAAGAATTACAAAAATCTTATTTAAATATATTACTCTGATTGCTAACGCAGCACCTTAATTTGAAATATAACAAAGTTAAAGCTGCACTCAGAGATAAACTGTGGCACTCAGGAAGTACATACTTCCAAACGTATATCCATGAGGAGACATTAAAAAGATATTTATTGATTTAGTTGTTTAATTACAATTACGCAATTAAGCAACGACCGGTTTCACCGTTTTTTTTAAATACTACACTTATCACTAATTTAGGAATGAAATTAATTACATTGTAATTACGTATTCTTGATAATTAGGCTATCGTATAAACCTATTGGTAAATTGTGGTTGTGGAAGTAATGTTAGACTACCTGGGGAAATACAATGGATCGCATCCCATAGGAGGCAACGAATTTGCCCAGCGAGGGAACTACTTTTAACACAGGAATTATCATTTATTTTCAGTGGCAAATAGGAGACGTGTGTTGTTATATTGTGCATTTACAATTAAGTGGAGCAATAAAGAGCCAATGAAAGAAGATTGAAATAGTAGTAAAGACTTCTGCCTTGGTTCGTTTAATATAGTGTTGAAAGGATTCAGAGGGGGAGACAAAGAGGGAGGTAGAGGAAGAGTTACTGAGGAAATGAGAGGGAGAGAAGGGAAAAGAGAGAGGAAAGAAGACATGGCTTCGACCAGTTTCTTAATAATCGAAATCCGAAGAGACTAAAAGGAAAATGAAAGTTAGTGGACTTTGACCTTAGTACAGCCCCCCCCCCCCAAAAAAAAACAACAACAACAACA
>NC_069001.1:26750471-26758556 GCF_001194135.2 Octopus bimaculoides | reverse complement strand
TTTTTTATTATGTTCCACAAATAATTATTCTTGAGAGCAAATCTGACATTTATTCATGTATGTGTACACAAATTTATGAATAATGTTTCTTCTCACGAAGAATTTCTAAGGTATACAAAAAAGTATAATGAAATGTTATTACCCATAACAAGAACAACAACAGCAGAAGACGGCCACAACGATGCTGCTGCTGATGATGAAGATGAAAATAATAATCATTTCCTATTCTGGCACAATCCCAGCAATTTTCAGGAGCGAGGAATTTGGTTTCATTCACTCCAGTTCTTACTTTATCGACCCCAAAATGATGAAAGTTCGATCTCGGTGACATTTGAAATCAGAACGTAAAAACCAGGAGGAATGCAGCTATTTAATTTGTCCCTCGTGCTAACAATGCTTTCAGCCCACCGCCTTTACTACTACTACTACTACTACTACTAATATAAATAATAATCCTTTCTACTATAGCCAGAAATCCCGAAATAGTGCGGGAGGTGGGTAGTCGATTACATCGACCCCAGTGTTTCACTGGTATTTAATTTATCGAAACCGAAAGGATGAAAGGCAAAGTCGACCTCGGCGGATTTGAACTCAGATCGTAAAGACGGACGAAATAACGCTAAACAATTTGCCTGGCGTGCTAACGATTCTTCCAGCTCGTCAAGTTAATAATAATAATAATTATTATTATTATTATCAAGATTATTATTATTTCTAATCTAGGCACAAAGCCTTGAAATTTTTGGGTGAAAAGCGGGCTAGTCGATTACATCGACGGCTGTTTATTCACAAACATCGGAACGCGAAGCGCTCTTCACGAACACATGTTCGTTTGATGGCAGTGATATATCAACAGTTTTGAATAGGAACCAGAAAGCGGCATATGAACACGCATTGCACAAGAATGAAAGCAATGTTAACTTTGAAAATATTTGAGCATGAACCTCAAGGGAGAGGACAAATACTCTATATATTCTACCAGATTGTGATAATACCGATGTTTTAAGCAAAGGCGTATTTTCTTTGGTTAGTATTATCGCCAGAAGTATCAAACTAGTGAAAAAGATGCAGTGGATGGAATCTATTGTTAAAATGCGTTAGATGGAATGTAGCGTTAAAAGTGTCGTTGAAATTGTCCAAACTGATGTCATTTTATTGCTAAAATTTCATTGTTATTCTCTACAAGTTGAAATAAAATTTAATTCTTTGTCTAATTACGTTCATTTGCACACTTTCTTCCTAACGAGGTCATTTTCGAACGAAAAACCATATTGAAACGGATGTGAACGAATATAGAAGACGAAACTATGTCAAAAACGAAAACATCGGATGTCGCTCTCTTCGTGGTGGAGAGATAACCAACACGTTACAGGAAGTTCTCTAGTGAACATTATACAAAAAGCATTACTTTTCCTTCATCTGTGATAGAAAAACACATATACCATTAACACAAATATGTAAACAAAAATTTCTCCGAGTGAGGCGAAGACACATCTGCTCATGGCAATATTCAATAATAATAAAAAAGAGGAAAACAAATCTAACAACAACGGCAATAAAACAAGACCACCAACAATAGCGATTATGATTATAATGATGATTATGCTAGATGATGATGATGGAAAAATGATAATAATAATACTAATAATAATAACAACAACAATAATAATAGTTGCTACACTTTCTTTGACAGCGATAAAAAAGAACTAATCTTTTTCCCTTTTGTGGAAATTTCTTCGACCTTATCATTTGTTGAAAGGAATTAGATAAATGAATATTATTCTGTTCTTTTTTCCTTCCTCAAGACAGTAACACTTTGAAGATTCCCATCAATAAAACAATTTATATTCCTTTGTATATGTGTTCGATTTCGCAGACACACGCGTACACATGTGTCTGTATGTGTGTGAGTGCGATGTGTGTGGTCCTGTGTGTATCTATGCGTATATATCATTGCGTGAGTGTACACGCCTCACCAGCCCTAAATATACATACATTTGCATATTCAGTTGGGAACATATTTTTCTTATATTTTTTTTCGATAGAGTGAAGAAAAGACTGCATTTTTTTTATCTCAAATCAATCACCAAACATACATATATATATTTGACCGTTCAATTCATCAAGGCACTTTTAGAGTAATGTTTTCTGAGCGTGACTCTAATATATGTCCATAAATTATAACGAAAGTATAACTGTAAATGTATCATACATTTGTGTATATACACTCTAACACACAAACATATTTATGTTCGCATGTGTGTAAAAGTTTGTGCTTGTATGCGCGTGAAATATTAGAAATAAACTTATGTAATTGTCTGTTGAGCAATGCACAATACAACCACCAGGTGGTGCTCAATCTTTCAAGACAGTCATTTATGCGACAACAAAAATGTGTCCTTTCTTTTGATCATTATATATTTTATAAAGTGTTTCTATAAAATCATCAACTCTATCTATCTATCTATTATGGACGTTGGCTCGTAGTAAGTTTGCTTTTTATTGCCTTCAAAAGTTGTGTATTGTATAATATTTTTTATGTAAAAGTTGTGCAACAACTGATACATTCGGTGTGCAATTTGCTTACACGGGGAATCTGCCCTGTGTGGCGAATTTCCTTATTTTGTAAAATTGTTTTCAGCTTTCTTAGCCATATTTTTTTTTAGGATGGCGTCTTCAAGCCGAGCAGACGATCTCAGAACGAACGCCGGTCTTCGTGGCAACTCGTTTGACGTTGATTTCCTTACACTTCCTTCACCACAGCTTCATCAAGGAGCGAAGAAGGGGAGAAGTATCACACAAATAGGTGCAGGTGTGAGCATGAACGCTAACACCGCCGCCACGACCACCACCAGCAACAACAGCGATATCGTCGCAAAAGCTTCGACATTAAAGAATGAAAACACCAACACCGCCACAGCTTCACCGTCAACTGCTACAACGGACACCTCTAATCCCCAGAGTCGATGTAATACACTTACTAGCTCCCTCGAATTCCTTGGCCTTGTACCAAAATTTCAAACCAATATTTTAACAGACTGAACCAGCCTTTTGAATAATTGTCTTAGAAGGTAATACAATTTTAAATACATCGCTTTGCAGCAAATTTAATTCAATGGCGGTGGATTAACTGAAGATGAGAGGTGAATGTTAAGGAATAGACTGTTGTGTAGATATTAGTTGATTTGGAGAACGTTGAGTAGCGATTAATGGAATGGTTATCTGCTTGTTAGATATAAAATGACGCCTAAGAAGATAGTTGTGTGAAGATTAGAATAGTGGAAGTTGACGTATATTAAAGTGCAGCAGGGTAAGGCAGAAATACATCATTTGTAACTGAAGATGAAGCACAGAAATGTGGATTTAAGTGATCGAATATGGATTGGTATAAGAAAAATGTGACTTTGTATCTGTATATGGAATACATTAAATACGTACATACGGCGTATAATAAATATAAGTAAATGTATACTTATGTTAATATCTCTCATGCCGTTAATATGGAAGAACAAACATCTGATAGAATGAAAAAATTCCTCTCTAAAGAATAGACAAAATATTCACTGCAAATTTTGGCACTAGGCCAGCAAGTTATGTTGAGTGTTTAAGTCGATTACCTTTACGGCAGAGCTACACTGGTACTTATTTTATCGACTCCGGCAGGTTGAAAGGCAAAGTCAATCTCTGCTGAATTTGAACTCAGAACATAAATAAAGAAGAAATGAAGTATTTTGGTCATCGTGCTAACGATTTTGCCAAATCGACGCCTTCAATACAAGATATATTGATTTAAAATTTTGGCATACGGCCAGCAATTTCGGGGAAGGGATATGTCGATTACACAGAACCTGAGCAGAACGTGAACTCAGAACGTAAAGACGGACGAAATGTCGCCCAGCATTTGGTCCGGCCTGCTAACAGTTTTGCTAGCTCACCGCCAACTCAATGAATATCATACGTGGCTGTAGAGAAAAGAATCTGACTTTGCAATTACCGGCAAATTAGATAATTATCTGTTACTACGCACGGCACGATGATCAATGCTGTAACAATGAATTTGGACAACGGAAACGATATGGATGCTCGTCACGTGTGTGTGTGTGTGCGTGCGTATGTTTGTGCGTTGTGTTGTGCATGTGTTTGTCGGTGTGTTTGTGTAACTGCTTCTGTGTTTGTGTTCCCACTTCATGACAGCCGGTGCTGGTTTCTTTTCGTCCCTATCTGTTAGATGTTCAGCAAAGAGACCGATTGAATGGTTACAGGAAAATTAAAAAAAAACTTATTTGAATAAGAACTGGGGTCAGTGTGCTCGAATAAACCCGTTAAGGATGCGCTTCAGCATGGCTGAAAGAGGTAT
Organism: Octopus bimaculoides; assembly: GCF_001194135.2. NCBI lineage: Eukaryota > Metazoa > Mollusca > Cephalopoda > Octopoda > Octopodidae > Octopus > Octopus bimaculoides. Next base: position 26,754,199 of record NC_069001.1, on the reverse strand, counting down.
TAGATTAAAGATAAAGGAGATTAAAATAGGCCGGTACGAAGGTTTAAGGAATGGACATTTGCGATAATGACAATTCGTGATAAATGGAATAATTTTGAATGCAGAGATACACATTCAGGCCTAGCCTTGGGTTAAACAATATTCTCAACAAGAAGACATTTAGAAAAACAATAGCCCTCACACTTTCTATTTTCTCTGCAATAGAGAATCATGGTAACCATAGAAATATACAGCAGAATTGAAAATATAAATATTACAAAAAATAATAAAATAATCTCAAAACAATTGTTACAGGAACTATAAAAAAAAAACATACAAAATTATACACGTACATACATACATCGATAAATTAATACACACACACACACACACACACACATATACATATATACTTATACACGAACCTACAACCACACCCGTATATATATATATATATATATATATATATATATATATATATATACATACAAACAATTAAAATAAAGTAGGGAAAGCAACATTGTAACCATCAATATCACCTTCAACAACACCATCAGCACCACTACCACTACCACTACTAACACCACTCCCACAACCACCCAAAACTACCACCCCCACCATCCCCAGCACCAACCCCATCATCACTATGTAAATAAATAAATGAATAAATTCTGTGTATAAATTGTTCAAACGATTATTTCGTTTGAACAGAAATGGCGTCTACTGAATTGTGTTGATATGTTTATAATGTAAAAGTAGGCTGCGATAGCTATCATTGCTATTTTATCCATTACATTCATTCATATACATACATATTAAATAACGATATCTAACTTTTCAAAATATAATTAGTAAAGGCTTTCGCTTGTGAACAGCTAAAATCTATCAATTTCCCTTTATAGTCCACATTTCAGTTCTATGTAAGCACGCACACAAATATACGCATAGAAACATACTCACTGACACACATGTATATATACACACACACACAGACACAAATTCACATATATACAGAGAGACACGTACACACAAACATATTTGTATACGCACACAAACACACGCATACATAAATACATACACACACACACACACATATATATATATATACACATAAATACATATACACGCAAATATATATATATATATATATATATATATATACAAATGGATATGTATATATATATATATATATACAAATGTATATGTATATATATATATATACACATGTATACATATTTATATAAACACGTATAACTATATAAATATATATAAATCTACGTATATATATGTATATATTTGTATATATATTTTATAAATATGTGTATATACTTTTTACATACATGTACACACACGCACACACAAGCATATATATATAAATATATATATACATATATATATATACACATCTCTCTCTCTCTCTCTGTGTCTCTCTCTCTTTCTGTGTCTCTCTCTCTTTCTGTGTCTCTCTCTCCCTGTCTCTCTCTCTCTCTCTCTCTCTCTCTCTCTCTCTCTCTCTCTCTCTCTCTCTCTCTCTCTCTCTCTCTCTCTCTCTCTCTCTATATATATATATATATATATATATATATATACATATATCAATTTCTCTCTATATGCACACTATATATATGTATATGTGCAGGGAGTGTGAGACGTAGAGATAGTGGCGCGTTGTGATTTCATAATGCCGCAACATATAGGCAAAATATTTTCATTGATGTTTCCGTAATTTTTCTCTACCCAACACTCATTTTATCTTTATTTAATGGCTCTTAAGAACGAGTGTTTCAAATCGGACAAGCAACAGATGAATCAGTATGTTTTCAATAGTTTCCTTTGTAGCCGCTATGTTAAAGTTAGGGAATATAAAAATCAGAAGTTTATAATAAAGAAGGGAAGAGAGAAACGATGAGAGAGAGAGCAAAAGGTGGAGGAGAGGAAGAAGGCGAAAATGAAAGGGGCATACAGACTCTGAGAGCCAGGCGGGCAGACAGGCAGAGAAAGGAAGATATGGTTAAGGGGAAAGCGAAAAACAAAGGAAGGCAGAGAGCCGCAGAAATATCGAGAGACAGATACAAAGGACGATGTGAAAGTGAGAGAGGAAAAGAATGAATAAGATCTGAAAATGTATTGAATATTATATTTTAGGGGAAATTTTATTGGTTAATATATTTACTTTATATTCCTCTTTTATTTGTAGAGAGTTATACTACTTTTAATGATTTTTAAAAGTGGTCTATCTACATCTAAATGCATTTTAAGGGAACCTAACATGGTTCCAGTGAAATGTATTCATGTACTAGCATTCATAAAAATCACTAATGTTTTATGTTGATTTAGCGTTTGACTGCGATTTTGAAGGGAATATACATATACACGGTGAACAGATTAAGCTCTATTTTGAGACGTAGTCTTGCATGTAAATGAAGTTGTGTAACAGAGTCATATTAATTTACCCCTCTTTCGCATGCAGCCTGGAGTAACTATTCGTCATTTCTGCAGAAAATTGAACACCGAAGAGAAGGATATGCATTTTGCACTCAATCTCAAGTCATTTCTCAACTAGATTATTCAACCGTCGAATCTGATTAAAAAATCTGGCTTCTCTAATTTGATGGACGGGGATTCGTAAAACTGTATTGGGCACATTCCATATATCTCATCCGTATACTACATCTTCAGCGACAATATTAAGCCAAAGATGACATACTCTGACCAAAATATAACCGGCTACCATCACGTAAAACGTTTCAACACTCAACATCTGTATTTTATGTACCACCGAAAATTGTCACATGTGATACTATACTCAACAGGTGAATGCCAGTTTATCTCATATACTGAATATGTATTGTATGTAGTACGCGTGACGTGAGATGACAGCAATAAATCGAATATATTTCTTTTTAGAGGAGGTCTGTCAGTATAAGATGTAGTGCTTTAAAAGAATATATTTACAAAAAAGAAATTATGCAGAAAGCAGACTCACAGAAGACAAACCCAAACACAAGCTTTCTTCTGAGTTAAGTGAACTTTCTAGTGAGAAAGATATTGTATATATGATTAATTATCAGTTACGCAGACAAGAATATATTTCTAGAAAAAATAAAAAGCAACACATAGAGGGAAGATTTATATATACTTCATATATTTATATCTAGTATTTCTCGCTTTCCAAAAAAAAAAAAATATATATATATATATAGGTACACACACACACTTCTGAAGCTATAAATATTGCAACACATCCCACATGACTATTTGTACGTATTAGTATTTGTGTGTGTATTTGTGTGTGTGTATTTATGCATGCATATATATATATGTGTGTATGTGCGCATATATATATATATATATATATATATATATGTGTGTGTGTGTATACATGCGTGTTTCTGGATGTAAGTGTATATGCGTGTGCAAAGATAGAGACACAGACATTCATACTGAGTACAAGACCTGTTTTAGCTTAAAAACATTTAACGCTGTTCTGGGTTATTTCTCACTTTATCGTATCATTTTCCAACAATGTGTTCCAGCATATATTAGAAAGGCAAGAAACAAAACATGACATTTCCGGTACAGGTCTAACGCTTCATTTGAGATTTTGGACCTTAATCCTTCAGCAGAAAGATAAGCCGATAAAAAAGGAGTCATAGCCAGAGAAAGGACGAAGGATGAAGGAGAGAGAGAGAGAGAGAGAGAGAGAGAGAGAGAGAGAGAGAGAGAGAGAGAGAGAGAGAGAGAGAGAG
>NC_069001.1:26749398-26750427 GCF_001194135.2 Octopus bimaculoides | reverse complement strand
GAGAGAGAGAGAGAGAGAGAGAGAGAGAGAGAGAGAGAGAGAGAGAGAGAGAGAGACTGAGAGTATGTGAGAAAAAGTATTGAATATTTGGACGGCTAATAATGGGAAGGAGAAATTTGTCCATATATGAACGTTTTATTCATATTTGTAGAGTCAAGTGGCACGATTTGGAGCAAAAATTTTACACATATATTTCTGGTGGTTGTATAACATTTCCGTATTATTGGCAGGCGAATAAAGTGAAGCGAAAACGAGAAACATTAATTTTTAAGAGACTGTCATGGATACCACTACAAACATACAACTGGGATTTTTTTTAATGACTATCAAGTTTTTGTTGCTTATTCTTTATATATCGAATATACATTGTGAAGGGTAAAAGCTTGAATACAAGTAAGTATGTGAGAATATGTACAGGTCCTTCTACTTTATTCATTTGGAAGATGAAAACTGCCCTAAAAATGGTTTCTTTTCTGTCATTTATTTGATGCAGATAGGAACAAAGCGTATATGCAAAACAAGTAATAGCTGAAGGATTTTTGAAATATAGTTCCTCTGAATTTTTCTCCATTGCAAAAAAAAATGACGTTTAAATCGATATTTATTCGTAGGTACTTTAAACACGATATATATTTTATATTTCATTTCTAGACATACATGTAAAATATGCAGTAGTGGAGCCTCGTATATCGGTAAGCCAAAAGGATGTAACAAGCAAAAATACAATAATACATTTAAACTATCTCACAAAATATCTGTTTTCCCACATTATTCCTTCTCTCTATCAAGTAATAAACATCAGACATCTACTGAAAATGTGAGATATGGGCCTTCAGATTATTATTTACTTACACACACATATTATATATAGACAGCTCTGTAAAAATGCGTGCATTTATGCATAAATGCATTAATACGTATCTACATACACATGTATATATGTATATGTGTTTGTATATCTGTGTATATGTATCTTTATGCATGTATATATATATATATATATATATATATATATATATATATATATAT
>NC_069001.1:26743546-26748222 GCF_001194135.2 Octopus bimaculoides | reverse complement strand
AAACCTTTGTTCTTTTCCCTAATACTATATATTTATATGTATTTTATACTGTGAAACTTAATTTAATTTTAATTTTTAATAAATTGATTTTAATTGAATTTTTTGTTATAATTTGGGATTTTATCCCTAATATTATATATATATATATATATATATATATATATATACATATATATATATATGTATGTATATATATTTGCTTCCTCTCCGTTTTCTTTTCTCTCACTCTCCATTTCTTCTCTGCCTTTTCTGACGAAGGGCGTAGGTCCGAAACGTCAAAGAATTTTCCAATGTTCCCGAACCTTCTGCTTTCTCTGAACTATCACTATCTTTTGATTTCCGTATATTTGAACCACACACACACACATACGCACACACAAACTCACGTAAAGTGGGTTCTCTTCTTTCTATTTGTTTCGGGGTTTTGGCTCATCGTTGACATATACCTTCGGTGTGACGTTGACAATAAGTCATTCCATATTCGTTGCACAGCCGAAATTTCTGAGCTATTCCCCTCTGTCAAGAGCGTTTAACATGAGAACCCTTTTTCTTTCTAGGTGAATCAGTTCCTAACTTCCTCTTAGTCGTGAATACAATTGTTCTAGTAATTTCATTTCTTTGAATTGCTGCTTCTTGGAAATCTACCATTAATTTGCTTTCTCCGTCATTCGATATCCCTTGAATTTGTAGAGACCCTATTTTCCTTTATGTACTTTCATACGCTACAGTTACTTTAAGCTGATATAGATGAGTGTGTGTGTGTGTTTGTGTCTGCATATAAATATATTTATGTATGTTTTGTTATATTCTTGATGTGAATCCATGCGTTCAAACAATAATATATGGAGTTGGTCATATTTTGCCAATTGAACACACGCAATATATATTTGGTCCTCACTTCAGCTTTATTCATATTACTTTAACTTCTATTCCAAAATAGCGGTGACACGTGTAATAGAGAGTTGCTAAAGCGGTCAGAGGTGTGTGAGAAAAAAATTGACAAAGAAACTAAAATAATAGTAATATGTATGTATGTATACATGTGTGTGTGTGTATCAGGATACATATACAGCGAGTCACTGAACAATAGCAAAAATTAAGCAGCATCAAGTGAATTGCTTCGTGTGATTTTAATCAAAATATCCACCCATGATATCAAGTTAGTTTCAGACTTTTCTTCCTTCGAATTCGAATGAGAACCTTGACAGTGGTTCAGTTTTATCGTTGCGATTCAAATCAACAATACAGGGAAAGAATCAGAGAGATGAACGAGGGAGCCAAATTGCGCGTGGGTCGTAGATTTCGATGAAGACTATCAATAAGATTGAAAATACTTCAGCTTAGAGAATTTGATGGAAAGTCATAAGCATCATCATTTTAGGTGTTCATTCTAACGAACGACTTATTAGAAGAATGCGTGTATATACGTATGTATATATGTATGTGATATATATGAGAGAGAGAGTATCGTACACACACTGACACACACATAAATATACTAATAAGTATAAAGGACTTACTTAAGGTGTATGTAAAATATTTTCACGTATATCTATGATGTGCGTGTTTCAGTGAATGTGAGATTCACTCACTCACACACACACACATTTAGGTATGATAATATATATATATATATATATATATATATATATATATATATATATATGTATATATATAGATAGATAACAGGCAAACAGACTGACGAATACATAAGTACTTAGAAATATGATATATAGTTTAAATAAAATACATGATAGATAGATATAAATATTGATAGAGAGTGAGAGAACGAATGGCAAAAAGAGAGAGAGTGAGAGAGATACTGCACGCGAGTGGTCATACATCACCAGTACCATCACCACCACCACCATCACTACCATCATCATCATCATCAATACGTGAGTTGAAATGGCTCACTTACAGCTTAATCCACGCATGGATGGTATCTATTTGAAGCTAAGGACTGTATCTTTGTGACAGTATGAAGTAACACTACTTGGAAATGTCTGCCTTTGAAACGCTTCAAAGATCTGCCAAGAACTGTTTGCTAACTTTGGCCTTACCCTTTCACATATATTTGATCGAAGAGCAAATAAATGTTCAGCTCATCCTGTATATACACACGCAGCTTCAGTCCATCCCAACCCACACGAACGCGCCCACGTATATATGTATGGATATATATATATATGTATGGATATATATATATATATATATATATATATATATATATATTACTGTTTACGCGTACGTAGGTTTGTATGTCACTGTAAATTTCTTTGTATGTAAGAATGGATATCGTGTTATGTATACGTAGATCTGCCGCTTTGAATGTGCAAGCACGTCTACACATGCTTTCCTAAATGTGTGTGTTTGTATTCTTCAATGAATTTATGAATGCCTATGTATACATAAATATGCACGTACGATATACATATACATATACATATATATATATATATATAAAAATATATATATATATATATAATTACATACACACACACATATGCACGACCATGCACGACCATGCACACACACACACATACACACACACATACACACACATATATAATTACATATACACACACGTGTACAACCATATGTCTATGTAAACGAATGTATGCATATATATATATATATATATATACATATGCATGTTTATAATGTCCGTATAAATGTATGTATGTATATATGTTCGTATGTACGCAAATAAGCAAAGTAAGACACACACATTCAAGGGTTTCATTTGCACAGAACACCAAGAAAGCAATACATACATTGACGTTTCTTATTTATAGACACCATGCAAAGCAGAATTCATATCTGTTATAAACTACTGAATGTAAATTAATCAACGGAAAGAGAAGAAATTCAAATTCATAACCCGTTGGAAATGGACTTACTAGGTTTTCGGGCTATGCTCTTATTCTCCACACTAGTAGTCATATTTACATAGCATTCATGTATGACAGAGCAGAGAAATATATATATAGGAGAAGGTTATATTTCACTGTGAATGAGAGCATATATATATATATATATATATATATATAAGCAATGTTAAATCTCTGAACGAGGTATTAACAGTAACTGCACGACAAGGTGAAGTATATTTGCCACTTAAGTGTGGCTGACCCCTAAGGGTGGATGTTACTGTTGCTTTTAGCCCTAGGAGAACATCTGCTCCAGCTGGCTATTGACACACATTTGTGTGCTGTCTATATTTGCAAAGGGAAGTCATCCTTCCCATCTCGATCTGCGATACGTACGGACTCGAGTTTCTGTGTATTTACCCGTCTTCAGCGTACGACAACCGCCGACCTTCGATGCGAAAGATATTCCTTTGCAAATATATATATCTTTTATATATATAACCGACTATTTACTTATCTCTGATTGTAACACATACTATCTACATATAGTGTACGCACATACACAAGTATACATGTGTGTGATAACACACACACACACACACACACACACACACACACACATATATATATGGCTGCCCTCTGTCTCCAGACTATAAGAGCGTATTTTTTTCTTAAAGAGATGGTAATTTTTCGAATTATTAATTCTTGTAATTATCTCCCCTTTTCTTCTCTTCCTTGCCATTTTCTAATTATTACACAATCTCAATAGGTGCAGCCATTTCTAATAAATGAAGAATTGATTTGTTATATGTACATCTCTCTATATTGCGCAAACACACGCCATAGGCCATTCTGTGTTACTCCTCGTTCTTCATTTGTTTGTTTCTATCTATCTATCCATCTATCTGTCTCTCTGTGTCTATGTTTGATACTCTGTCTAATTATCTATCTTATGAGTGGATTTGGTAGACAGAAACTGAAAGAAGCCCGTCGTATATATATATATATATATATATATATATATATATATATATATATATATGTGTGTGTGTGTGTGTGTGTGTGTGTGTGTATATATATATATATATATATATATGAGAATTTACGAAAAAAACAATAACAGACGAGGACAGGTGGTGTAAACAACAAAAGAATGTGTTAGTTTAACGCTCGGGAATAGAGAAAGTCTTTAACGTTTCAAGCTACGCTCTTCAACAGAAAAAAATAAGGAGAAAAACAAGGGGAAACAAATTAAATGTAGTGGTCAGCGATCTCTCATGGCGACCATCTTTTTCAGAACCAGGGCTCAGCTCACGGCTGGGGCATGTGAATAATGTGAAAACCACTTATTATTCTCACGTAAGCATTTACACGTGTATTGACACCTACCAGGTCCCGACTCTGGACTCAAACTGACACAACCTTGTCATGTGTAGGAAACCAAGGAGTGGAAACCAGCAGGGGGCCCAATGTGCCCTTTGACACCCTTCCAGGAGCCACAGGGAAAATGAACTGATATTTCAGTATTACATCATGAGTGTAAGTTTGTGTGAAATAATGTTTGCTAATGTTTGTGTTTGCTTTACATCTGAGTATACGTATTGGTAGGCATCTGTTATTAATATGTTGTAAAATCGCGACAAAAGGATAAGAAGATAAGAATGAATTGATGGGAGAAAAGAAGTGCCTTTCCATGAGAGTGAAGGAGAAGATGAAAGAGACAGAACGTGAGGAGATATAGATATGGACAGGATAGATAGATGCATGGACTGGGAAAGAGAGGGAGTGAGAGAGGGCGAAGGA
>NC_069001.1:26740174-26741036 GCF_001194135.2 Octopus bimaculoides | reverse complement strand
TATATATATATATATATATATATACATATATATATATGTGTGTGTGTATATATATATATATATATATATATATACATATATATATATACACAAACATACACATACATAAACGCACATATCATACGAGTGTGTTTGGAACACTTTTGTGGACACACGTTATATTATTTCCAGTGGGAATGAGTTTTTGTCAGTGAATTTCTGTCGCTCATATAATACGAATTTCTTATTTTCTAACAATAAATCGTATGATATATAAGAGAAAAAAAATAATCTATTACACGCATGAAAAAATATCCCTATGAATTATATAATTGAGTATCGTATGGGAAATAAACTTTTATATATGACTTGTTTTATATCACATTATATCACTGTTTTAAATCCTCTCTCTCCTGTTGACATAGAAAGCGGCAACTTTTTTCCTTCAAAATTTAATTATATTGGCAAAACTAGAAGATTTACTGCGATTCTGGCAAAAAATAAAAATACAGTGCGTTTATATATACTTGAAATTGTATTCGTGTCAGATGTCAAGCTGTAATATAATGACGGAGCTTGGATATTTGATTTATTATTTAAAAGAAGCATATATATGTCTTATTTTTTTCTTTTGCTTTAATGCACATCGAAATATCATATGCGTGTTAAGTATAGCATACATATACATTTATGTTGGTGCACATATGTGAGTGTGTGTGTGTCTGTACAAATGTGTATGTGTATATATATATATATATATATATATATATATATATATATGAAATATATATACATATATGTAAATATATACATATATATAATATATATATATATATATATATACATATATGTAAATATATACATATATATAATATATATATAT
>NC_069001.1:26727677-26739140 GCF_001194135.2 Octopus bimaculoides | reverse complement strand
TACACACATATATAATATATATATATATATATATACATATATATATATATACATACACACATATATAATATATATATATATATATATACATACACACATATATAATATATATATATATATATATTATATATATATATATATATATATATATAAATAAACACACACATGTATATGTATGTATATACATAAATATAATTGTAAATGAATTTTTAGAAAAGGACGTTTTGCATCGCTCAATGTAGTTCTTTCCAGAAAAGAACGTAGACGAACCACTGATGTAATTGTATGTTCAATCACGTGAAGCTTTAGGAATCAGGAGGTTTTAAATTTATTGAAATCAGAGAACGATTTAGACTTAATGTTTGTATTAAATGTCGCGACGAAATTTATGGATTCCTAGAAGTCATAACACAGAGAATGTATATTATAAAAGTAATTTACTCTAGGGAGTGTATGCAGGCACGTAAACAAGGAGTATATGTAAGGTTGAGAAGGGAATGTTTTGATCAGTGGTTCTACACTGGGGGTCATATGATACTGGGGCGGGTCTATATAAGATTATGTTCTTGAATGTTAAGAATTTTTAGATACAATTACTAATAATGTATGTTGTGAAGGCGTGTGACTCAGTAGCTAGATCGTTGAGTGATGGCTTGCCTCCGGGGGAATTTTCCAGGTGCAATCCTATGGGAGACTACCTTTTACCTCTTTATAATATTTAATTGTAATAATGCAATATGCTTGTTTTTAAACATAAAATGTTACAGGGTCCAGCAGAGTGAAATAAGAATCAAAGGGGTCAATAAGCAATTGGTTAAGATGAGAAAAACTGGTTTAGCTGAATCGGAGAATGTAAATTGAAAAATAAGGATATTGTGTACGTGTGTGTGCCTGTGTGCGTGGGAGTTGTTTAAAGAAATGATATGACTTAAAAATTTTGCGTAAACAAAATCAATAACGTAAATAGCAACGGTAATACAAGTAACAACAGCAGCAGCAACAACAACAGTGTTGATATTAAAAGATGGTAGAGTAACGGGATTACTCAAATTCAGTGGTGTGAACAAATAATGCAATACTTAATACTGATTCTTTAGTAACCATATATACGAAGTACACATACTTATGGATGCAACAGCGCGCATAAGGGTCACCGTTTTAAATTCTCTCTCTTGTTGACATAGAAAATGGCAAATTTAATTATATTGACAAAAGTAGAAGGTTTACTGCCATTCTGACAGAAAAATACAGTGGGTTTATATATACTTGAAATTGTATTAGTGTCAGATGCCAAACTATAATATGATGAGTCTCGTCAGATTCCCCCACCGTCATAAAATTAATGACAAATCTTTTGCGATAGATTCTGCACCCGTTTCGAATATGAGGATTCAGTATTTTGAAGTAAGACAGTGTGCTGGTAGAATCGGTAGCACACTGGGGGAAACGTTTAGTAGTATTTCGTGCGTCTTCATGTTCTGAGTTCAAATTCCGTCGAGGTCAACTTTGCCTTTCACCATTTCGGTGTTGATAAAATACCATTTGAACCCTGGGTTCAATGTAACTGCCCCAAACTTGTCCTTGTGCCAAAATTTGAAATTATTATTTGAGATAAATATAACGACTCGAGAAATAAATCCTTTGTCAATTTTCTAAAGTTCTGAGTAATATAAGGAATTTACTACACATGTCGCAAGTTTCTCTGTTTGATGCAAAAACATTTGGGAATGTGTATCATATAGGAATGTATTGGCGCCCGGAAAATGTGTCTTGCGCATCACAGGATACACATAACGCTAAGTTGTAAATTGCTGAGAACTGTAAAAAAATGGTTAATACAAATCTAATTCTAATTCCCAATGATTGTGTCAAATTTATACCATTACATTTCAGGTAAAACGCAAAAGTGTGCGACACATAAAACGCAACAGACGAGTTCTAGATCAGTGATTTTAGATCCAGATAATATAAGAAGGTAATCGAACTCCTCAAGTTTGAACTCACTGCGTAGACAGCAGAAAACTCTGATGAAACAGATTTTATTCGGTGCATTGGTGATTCTTCCAGTTCACTGATTTCTAAGAATTTATCAAGTAAACACGAAGCTCAAAATGTGGTGGATAAGATGTGACATTATTTACATTATTTATATTTGACGGATATTTGTCCTCATCTTGTTTGTTGTTAACATAACGTTTCGGCTGATATACTCTCCAGCCTTCGGCATGTGCTTTGGGGAAATTTTGAACCTGGGTTCTCATTCCTAAGGTTCGAAATTTCCCCAAGACACCTGATGAAGGCTGGAGAGTATATAAGCGAAACGTTGTGCTAATGACAAACAAGATGAGGACAAATATCTGTCAAATGTAAATAATGTACATAATTCCTCATCTCTAAAATATAGAACTGTAAGATGAGACATATATTTTAGAAAATGTTTAATTGATCAAAACCCCTTGCTGCTAAACAACGGACGACATATATGCATACATACCGACATACATATGCATAAGCATGAACAGAAGCATACATATACCCATGCATACATACATACATATATACACGCCAAGCCCATAATCCTATCTATCTACACACACATTCGTTCATAGATACATACAAGCATACATACCAACAAAATATATACATCTAAGCATACAAACAACCATCCATCCATACTACGTACGTACATACCTAAATATATACATACATAAATAAATACATACATATATGCATACACACAAAGACATATACAATGAAAATTCACATACGTAGATGCAACACGATGCAAACACATAACACTTGTATTTCACGTATATCAACTGGACGGAAGCCACCAACTCCGCCGAATGTTGCCGCTGTCTATTTACAACTTAATTATAGCTAAATTAACGAAAACAATTGATACCATCTTCTGATAACATATTGTCGAACAGTGAAGATACTGACAGTTGAAAATATGAAAGAAATAAAAGAGGAATAAAAAGATAACTGATTCATATCTTGATTGAAATAATAATTCAATATATATTTTACTGATGGCTAACTAAATGGCAGAGAAGTTTAATTATAAGCTAAAATATGGATGAAATATAACAATAGAAATTCGAATCACTTCAAATACAACAAAGGAAAACTAAATGTGTAAAAGATTGAATCTTGAATAAAGAATTAATTGTAGTTAATTTTCTCTCAATGCTAAATTTATTACTTCGGTTACGTTTGTATAGAATTTTTTCTCAGAGATTCATTGTTTAAATGAAATATTTGAAACGATGTTGCAAACACTTAATCGCATCAATTCCTTTCCTGCTCGCAAGGAACTAAATGTGCAGTTTAGTTATACCTTATTTGGATTAAGATTATTTGCCAGAATACTCTCTTGTCTTCGTTTATCGTATTTTAGATCTAACAGCGGAGCTTCTATAGAGCCATTCAACATTCCAAAAATAGTAGGCGTATCTCCCTCAAACGGTAAAAGAATATTTCTTTCTCAAACCAACCTTCAGAACCCCTTGAATTCACGAAATTAGATATATTGATAAATAAATCTTAAATTACGGCGTCGCTCAAACTTCAAGAAATGGCAAACATATCACCCTCAAGCTCCAAGATCACTTTTACATTAGCACAATGATCGAACACAATGGATGCTGTAAACAATGTTCAGTTTTGTCATCCTACTACCAATTATATCTTTTGCATAACGTTTCTAATTATTTTTAATTATATTAAAATCCGCGGGTTTGAGTTTTTTTCGTGGTTAGCATTAATTATAGGATAGTTATTCCCCTCTCACGAATTGAAGTATAACCTTAGTTAATGTACAGTTAATATCTCATTGGACTAAATATGCAAGAAAGCATTCTGATATATTTGATACTTTGTTTCCAACTATGAATATTTATAAAGACGTACATTTTGATATGTTTGAAAAGATGAGATCACCTGACTAAGGAGGAATGACTTAGAACTAAACAACTTAGTATTGAAAAAAATGGATGCGTTTATACATTATGTAATTAATTAACTTATTATTAATATTGTGATTATTACTACTATACTAGTATATGTTAATTTAGTTCGCAGGTATTTTTTTCTTGAGGTCACCTCAAATTTTGAGAATCTTCCTTGGGGATCTTGCAGACTATAGGAAGGTACTTATTTGCAGATGGACAATGAGAGTTTCATTTTCACTCTGTTTCAATCATTTAGGTATCATTTTGGGGTTTTGTGCCCATGCACCAATTGATGCCTTGGTTTCCCACGGTCTCTTCAACTCGCTGGATAGATCCTGAAATTTCTCACTTTTTCACTTTCTTTGGTATCGACTCTGCTATCAAAGTCTGATCTACGCTATTTGTTTCTATTCTCCTCTGCAATCATAACTGGTGTTCTTGCTTCAATAATTGGATCAGTCATTATGAGGTTCAATCTATGGGGAAGTCCCACAACATCCTGTAATTCTCATTTCCTAACAAAAGCTCTTGTTCGTCTTCATAATACTTTCCTGTTATGTGCAAACACTCGGCTAACATCCTAATACACTCTTTTGTCTATAAATGCACTCCTACTCTTATACTCGCTTTATGTTAGAATACCACACTGATTCACTCAAAAGGGGATTGATGGTTTCGTTTCCCTTACAGCACACGAACAACTGCTGTATGAATGAGTTGAATCGAGCTTTGTGTTTATCATATTTGTTCTAATGTCTTGTTCCTGAGCGGTTATAATTAGCGTTTCAGTCTCTCGTTTCAAGTTCCCGTCCGTCAGTCAGAGCCGGTATTCCTTATTTCCAACGTTCTCAGTTTATTCCATGAAACAATCATATCATCATCATAAGGCGGCGTGCTTGCAGAATCGTTAGCGCGCCGAACGAAATGCTTAGTGGTGTTCCCCCGTCGCTACGTTCTTAGTTCAAATTCCGCCGAGGTTGACTTTACATTTCATTCTTTCGGGGTCAGTAAAATAAGCACCAGTTGAACACTGCAAGTCTATGTAATCGACTCATTCCCTTCCACAAAATTACTGCCCCTATGGCAAAATTTGAAACTGTTATTGAATTCAGCATCATCGTCAGGATTATTATTATCATTATTATCATTATTATTACCACAAAATGCCTAGCGGAATTTCTTCCGAATGTTTACGTTCTGAATTCAAATGCCGCAGTGGTTAACATTGCCTTTCATCTTTCTTTGGTCAATAAAATAAGTACCAGTCAAGTACTTCAGATGCTGTAAACGACATACCTCCTTCTTCCTTCAAATTGCTGGCATTATGCCAAAATATGAAACCGTTAATATATTATTTCCATATTAAATTTCCATTTATTAGTCAATACTACTTTCGGAATGTTATCGACATAACTTCATATTCATGTGGGCGTGTAGTGTTGTACATCGTCTTTAGCAGTTAAAGAATATATCAGACGAAAGTAATATTAACTAGGTGAAAAAATAGTAACAACAGAAGTATAAGGATTATGAATATTATCCCTTAAAATGTCTCTTTCACCTGAAATTAAGCTACGAAATGTTTTGATTGCCTACTTATAGTTATGAACGACTGGTATGTAACCTGTCAGCTTAGTGAGTTAAATCAACAAGCAAAATATAGATCTGATGTTTGAATACTTTTTAAATAGTAAGTAATTTTAAGAACATTCTGTACTTTAGAAATGAAGCAGCATAGATAAGCTCTAAATATGCTTATCTCAGACAAGAAATGTTGTTCTGAAGAAAATTCATCAAGTAAATACTCCCATCTACTTTTACAAATAAAGAAATTCCAAAAACTGTCAATTTGGATGACGTTGCATTTTGAAGTGAAAGTGTTTTAAAAAACTAATTACACATTTCCTTCCAACCTCGTTCAGAAAGCATTCGGGAGAATCAGTTCATTGATAAAAAAAAAAGTATATTCCGAGAATTTCTGTATCATGTAATTCTTTTTTAAATAGCACACACTGAATATTTGTAGAATTTGGATATATAACAAGTAGAAATAAAAATACTCTCTCGAATTGTACGTGATAATTTTGAAACAATGAATT
The DNA here is from genome assembly GCF_001194135.2 of Octopus bimaculoides. NCBI lineage: Eukaryota > Metazoa > Mollusca > Cephalopoda > Octopoda > Octopodidae > Octopus > Octopus bimaculoides. The sequence continues at coordinate 26,733,085 of NC_069001.1, read as the reverse complement.
TTGCGAAAATTCACAACACAACGTCTTAAGAGGAATAGAGACATGCAAAATTACGTACTCCTTGTTATATTACTTCTGGAGAACGTAACTGAAGAGGTTATTAAACCAAAGATGACTGCTGCTTAAGTAAAAGCGACAGTGAATAGGAATGATGTAAAATATTTTGATATATTCCGGACTTTTCTAGAACTGATTGGAACATGTACAATGTAAAGCGCAATTATTCAGGTACTTTTATTATTCGTTTACGACAAAGATATTCTATGTTCACTGAGGGTAAATATTGTTTCTCATACAAGCACTATATTTTGAATATACATTTGAGTGAGGAAAGTCCTAACATCAGTTCCAATAAGCAGGGGATTGAATTATTTCATTGTAGAAGGAATCCCTACAGCTTGAAGAACTGGGTGCACACACCACAAAAAATTGCAGTTTGTTGAAAAAAAGCAGAATTTGTAAAATCAAATCAAACGACCGAAGCGTGAGTGTTGCATAATTGTGATGAGCCTTCATGCTAGAAAATGCAAATCCTTTTCAGAGAAACGAAATGAAACCAGAAGCTTTGATGAAAGTCGGCAAAGGAGATTTAAAGAAAGTTCTGCAGAAGATAGATAATGGAATCAAATTACCTAGTTCATTGGCGCTTCTTTGTGAATATACCTATTAACGGAACAATATTCTTATAGAAAACCCTTTTTTATGGAACAAATGTTGTTGCTATGTAAAATGATGCCTACATAAGAAAGGTCAAAACAACATTATAAATATCTTTTCTAATACGTGCATGCATTTCTTACATTTTCTTTCCAAGAACTTGCAATATTCATATACGGTATTTATGCAGGATAATCGAACATAAAGATAATGGCAAAGAAACCAGTAACTTTTTAATTCTTCCATATAATAGTAACAAAGTAACATTCCATTTATTGCCTGCATGCTTGTAATAAAAAGCTATGGACTTTGTGTGAAAATACGTTCAATGATCTTTTTGCATTTATTTTTTCATGAATAGAAGTGACGTCTTACAGAGATGAAAAGATCGTAAATATTAATGTAAAGGAATACAAATAAAACCACCTTACTTCGCCTTGCTAATAGCGAAAAAGCTATTTATGGCATTCACCGATTAGTTTGTTTGGAATTTCGCTAATAACGAGTTGAATCATAGCAGTGTTTCAGCAAGGAATAATTTGTAGTACAATATGTACAGTATGACGAATAAGTAGGCCTTTGGAGCATAGAATATTACACACACAGTCACACGTATACACACACATATATAGAACATAAACTATATAGATATATGTGTGCATATATATGTATACATGTGTGTGTGTGTGTGTGTGTGTATGTGTGTGTGTGTGTGTGTGTGTATGTGTGTATGTGTGTGTGTCGATGTATTTGTTATATTTCCAGAAAGTTGACTATTACAACAAAGTTTTATCTCACGAATTGTCAGAGTACGTGAGGGCATCAAAGGACAATGTTTCGGAACGTCACAAACAACATATTCTCTGATATAATAAACATATATTTTGCCTTACTATGTTACTAGATTGAAGTAAATCGTGTATCCAAATTTATAACTTTTTCTCCATAAGTTATTTTACATAAGTGTCTGAGTCAGAAGACATTTTGCATCTACCTGATTACTCGTTCCGTTTTATGTTCTATTACTAACGTATCTACACGTTTTCCTTGTCATTGATCGATATTTTCAGATCTCGACTGTGCAGCTTGCGACTCTAATACGTTGAGGCTTCTCCTGGAATGAAGAATATACTTGTAAGTGCCAGAAGTGTACTGATTTCCAATTGTCACCTGATCTAGGAATCATATTTGTACATGTCCGTATGTGCAGTGTCTTCGATTTCCACCATGTTGACCTTTTGAGTTAGTATTTGCAATGCTTCTTGAAACGCAGCCCTTATTTATCTGAAATAACTACTATGTCACTCTCCCTCTCTCTCTCTCACACACATATGTATATATATATATATATATATATTTATATACTTGTGTTCTTATGCTTATGAGAGTAAGTACTTGTATGCGTGGTTGAATGCATAATCATATATTTCCCCCTTTTAAAATTTCATCCCTTACACCTCGGAGATATTATATTTGTCCCTGGTGGATTTCAGTTGATCATGTCGAAGGAAACCTATTCTCTTTACCGAACCACTGAGCGACGTCATCGCAATACGAAATCCAATGAGGGACACATACTACAAAACGTACGTACAATAAGAAATACACGCCTATAGACACGCGTACACACAGACACACATTTACGACTGGATTCTGTGCAGGCTTGATCAATCTTTGCCACTTATAAGCCACCAGTCTGCTTAAGACTCGTCTGCAGAATTAGTCTAAGACACCAGACCACGGGTCCGAAACCAGTCTCATATGGTTGGGAAGCATGCTTTGTAAACACGCATTACTCTATACGCTTATTTAAAATTGTATATAACTGTACTGTTTCATTTTGGAAACGGTCTGTAAGAAGAAATCTCAAATTGAGTATTCACCTGGATTCGAACTCAGAAAACGCATCTTAAATGTATCGATACACGTTTTGTGAGCGATATGATATTGAATTAAAAAGCAAAACAAGCAAAACTGAAGACTTCTTTACAAAACTAAAGCTTTCTTTACTCTAACCTCACGAGAATAACATAAACTGTTTGTCCATACATGATTTTTTAGCATCAAAGATTCTAATTTATTTGCATATACATATCCGCATACATCTACATACATATAAATAAAAACATATATATATGGCTGCATGTATGCACACACACACACACACATACACACACACACATATATATATATATATATATATATATATATATATATATATATATATATATATATATGCATATATGTATATACGCATATGTGTGTGTGTGTGTGTGTGTGTATATGCAAATATGGATGCTTACTTATTTGCAATATGGCATAGATTAAGAAACAACGTATCTAGTAGTTGATGTTCGTTATATAGTCTATATATTTGAAGATCATGGTTCACAATCCTTTTGGTACGTGTAATCATGTCGAGTATTGGAGATTGTAAAATTTCTCGTTAATATGCTTAGTTCGCTTTTTCCTTTGTATTATAATTTCAGGATCACAATGTACTTTATCGGATTAAATTCTTTGTTTTATAGGTTGTGTTCTGTAAGAATAAATAAATACTAATCGTTTAATTTGATGTTGTTTCTTGTAATAATAGGCAGCTGTTGGCCTAATGGGACATACTACGCTAATATTGTTCTTCTGCTGACCACTATTGATTCTCAGGCAAGATTTATGTTTTTAACGCTGTTGACACCACTTGATTGAATGGTAATAAGTGTCGAAATCATAGTGGTATCTGTTTGGCAGCTGATGGTGGGAATACATATAAGTGTCTAGCTTGGGAGTTTTCGGAAGCATGTGAGTATGTGTATGTATGTATCAGTATGTTTGTATGTATGTATGTATGAATGTATGTATGTATCTTTGTATGATTGAATGCATGCTATGTATACATGCTTATCTTTATCTTTCACTTGTTTCAATCATTATACTGAGGCCACGATGGGGCATCGCCTTGAATAATTTTAGCCTAACGCTTCGATCCCAGGGTTTATTGCTTTAAAGCCTGTTACTAATTCTGTCGGTTTCTAGCTGAACGAAAATACACCAACACCGGTTGTGAAGCAGTGGTGGGAGACAAAAACAGACACAAGCACACATACGAACGCACGCACGCGCACGCACACACACACACACACACACACACACACACACACAAACTCATATATACATACGGCGGGCTTCTTTCAGTCTCACAAGGCTTTGGTCGAACCCAATGTATAGTAGAAGCAATCTTCTTACCACACAGCCACGCCTTCGGCTAATCCAGTGTTTACTTCACAGTTTGGCATTTATTTCATGGATCTCTAAGAACAAAATAGAAACTGTACCTGGACGGGCTTAGAACCCACAACGTAAATGCATGTAGCTTAATGTCATGGTACTTCTTGATAAACGAGTTTATTGTATTAGTTACTTGACCCTTTCCTCAAAGAAGTACGATAGGTTGGTAATATTAAGTATTGATGATACAAGTTCAAAGGGATTGAGGTATTTAACGATTTTTTTTTTATTGAGGATTAATTTAGGGTTAACGATGAATAGTTCAAACTACATGATCAGTTGCGGAACTGTATTTTTTAATCCTTGGTGTTTAAGGTTCAGATATTGTTCACATAATTGATTAGCTATATGTGTGCGTGTGCGCGTGTGTGTTTGTGTGTGTGCGTGTGTGTGCATATACATATATTTATGTACATATATAGGTATACGCATGTATACGTATATATACTTAAGTGTGTGTGTGTGTGTGTGTGTGTGTGTGTGTGTGTGTGGGTGTGTGTGTGTGTATATATATATTTTATAGGCGCAGGCGTGGGTGTGTGGCAAGAAGCGTGTCTCCCAAACACATGGTTCTGGGTTCAGTCCCACTGCGTGTCACCTTCGGCAAGTGTCTTCTACTATATCCTCGGGCCGACCAACGCCTTGTGAATGGGCTCGGTAGACTGCAACTGAACGGAGCCCGTTTTTGTATCTTTTCGTCTCAAGATCGACTGAATATGCAAAAATTATGGTTGTACCAATTTTATTATAATCGAACGATATCGTAACACCCTTAAACATTATAAGCACGATTATCTCAGAAGAAATAAGAATCGTTTGGATATTAGCATACTTGCGATTAGAAAGAAAAATGCTTCAATTATTTAATTTGGGTTTGCTTCTTATAAGAGAATCCTGTAGTCAAATTTATTAGCGTGCCGATAATATTCTGTTTTGCACCACATAGGACGGACAAAATAAGGTCTATTTTAAGAATTTAATTTCGAAAATTCATTAGCACAGAACCGCGTTCTGCGGCTGTCGAATATATAAACAATTATTGCTGCAAGACGCTTAAGTTATAAAACACAGAGCCAATGACATAGAAAGAAGGAAAATAATTTTTTAATGTTAAAAATAAAATCAAGAGAAATAAAAGAAGCAATGGAAAAACCAAAATATTCTTGAATTAGTCACTTTCAATTGTATTTTTAATACTACAGAAATAAATGTTTGTTTTGATTAAATTGATTTTTTTGTTTAGTTGTTTATTGTTCGTGTTTTGAGGTTTGAATTATTTTAGAAATAAATAGATTATTATTAATGATATACTTTTGTTTTTTTTTTCTGTATTGTTTTGAAATTTTCCATTAACCTGGTTGATCGACTTAGGTGTTTTCTTTGCAAATACGAACTGGCTTGGTTTTAATAGACATTTTTCGCACACGCACGCACGCACACACACACACACACACACACACTTACAT
>NC_069001.1:26727167-26727456 GCF_001194135.2 Octopus bimaculoides | reverse complement strand
TATATATATATATATATATATATATGCGAGTAAAATAAATACAAAAAAGGTGGTTTTTTTTGTATATATATATATATATATATACATACACACATATACTAAATTAACGTATACATATGTATACTGTATATACATATATGTGTGTGTAGTATATATATATGTATTTGTGTATGTATACATATACATGTATACATATATATACATATACATGTATACATATATATACATATACATGTATACATATATATACATATACATGTATACATATATATACATATACATGTATACA
>NC_069001.1:26723900-26727157 GCF_001194135.2 Octopus bimaculoides | reverse complement strand
CATATATATACATATACATGTATACATATATATACATATACATGTATACATATATATACATATACATGTATACATATATATACATATACATGTATACATATATATACATATATATATATCTATATATATATATATATACGTACACTCATATCTACATTCATTATACATATGCATACGCTAATTTATATATTTACATATATATATGCATATATATGTGTGTGTGTGTGTGTGTCTGCATGTATGTATAAGGATAGAGAAAGAGTGAGAGAGAGAATGAGAGCGTAAGTGAGGGAATAAATTAACTTTTCGTCAATACCAAATATGTTTGTCTGTTACGACAATAATTTTACTCAATATCTCTAATTAGGGAAAACCTTGAAAATATGTTTGACGAGACAGCAACAAACAAGTGAAAATAAAAACTAATAGGAAAGAAATCTATTTATTTATAAAAGAGAACATTGATTCGTTATCCTCGGTTTATACTAGCTTACAAGAATATGAATTGCTTCAATAAATATATGATATTGCATCGTGATTTTGATGGAAACGAGAGTTCAATATTGCGCTGCTGCTAAACCATCAGGATTCCTTAAAGAATCCAATGAAGACGTATCTTCACATGATTAACTAGGCATGTAAAGGAAGAGAAGTGATTGCGGTATCGATGTTTTCTATGTAATCCTTTTTTATAAGTAGCCGATTCGTAATGTCGTCAGTATGTAACATAATATGTAAGTTGACTTCTGACGCTCTTTGCTTTGAATTGCAATCTCGCGGACATTAACGTTGGCTTGTTAACATTCGACATCGATTCATAAAATACCAGCCTATCTTATTTTCTCTCTCTCTCTCTATCTATCTATCTGTATGTCGATCTTTCTGTCCGTCTCTTTCCGTGTGTTTATCATGAAAAAATATCATAATGCCCTCTACACACCTAATACTTCGATGACAATTCGTTGTCTCTCTAAGGGTTAAAAGTGCAAAATAGATTTGGCGATGGGTGTTAGTACTGTCTTATTTTCTGCACTTAAACAACGGAAGTTATAAACAAATCACATAATGCGCTGCTGACGTGCGTGCGTCATGCATTTCTGAATAAAAGCAATTAAGACGTTCGCCAAATGGAAGAGAGGAATGTTTAACTGCTATAACCGGAATTTTAGTTAGTCGGACTTTCCATGCTTCTTTACGCTAGGTTTTTATGTTACTATGTTGTTTTTTATGTTTTGCTACCCACCATATCTTTGGGAAGTTGAGTAGCAACAAAACAGCGATTAACTGAGTAGAATCATGTTCAAAATGCATTCCACATTCGGAACATAACATTTTTTCAAGCATCTTGTATTTAGTACCACACTATATAATATCCAGAGTAAATTCTGCATGGTAAGAAGATAAGGATGTTTTTTCGGCAATGTTTCATTACGTTATCAACTATCTTGTAAAATCTCCTTTCGTGTTGTCGACAAAAAATTTAAGGGTAAGAAGTGTTTGCATTGCTATGATTGTTAGCTTGGTTTCCCTATTGGGAAAACCGATTAGCAAATACCACATCACATTGATAGATACCATAGCCTCCTGCTAATCAATGGCAATATAAAACAACTGAAGAAAATTTCCATTATTTCATGAGCACAAATCCGTTTCGTTTCTACACATATCCAAAGAAATAACAGGCGATATTGGCCAATTTCGGAATATGTACACTTTCTATAATGTTTGCTAAACTTCCCAATGCTCATACAGGAGGTAAAAAGAGAACATGCTTAATGGTTTATTCTAATGTATTTAACATAGGATTTACATGAATATTTCTCAAACAATTTCACGAAAATACGACGTTAAGACAGATTATGATATACAGTTTGAGAGCATGTGTGCTTTGGTAGTTAATGGGTACACACACACACACAACAAACAGACACACACGCACACACACACATGTATGTATGTATGTATATATATATATATATATATATATATATATATATATATACACGGTTGCATGCCATAGTAGCAAGTTCGCAGCTGTGTTCGAGGTTAAACTTTTTATTCAAGTTTCTTCATAACTCCTAATTAGTCTGTTTTCAACAATAAGATAACTAAACCCGAGACCTTCGACCTTCTGGATCCACTGACCAACCGTGTAGAAATCTTACTATAGTAGTAGAGAAGTTTTAACTCAATAACTGAAGTTAACTTGTGGGTATATTAGTACAATAAGTATTGGAATTACAATTTCAATGACTGTGAGAATATAGCGTTGAAAAGAAGTAACGAAAATAATGAAATAGCTTTGAGAGATGACGTGAATAATATTTATTACTTTAGCCTCTATCGTGTTGTTAAGTAGGTTCAGTAATAAAGAGTTTAATTAATTGTCATAAGAAGGATTTGAATATAAGTTCTTTGTATGAATGTTGATGTATTAGTGAAGAATTTTACAACAGACGAAATGAATCACATATTGCCAATCACAATTTATGGTATACGCTGTGTAAAGGAAAGAAACATTAAATTCAAGATAGAAAATCATTCAGCTCGGAAATTTCTAAATGCCTTCGATTGTCACGTGAGTGCGTAAAAGCGCGTTCCCATGGCCCTTCTTCGAATTATGCTCATGCAAATACTTATCTGTGATTGTGTACGAGCATGTAATTTTAAAAAATATAGTTCCTTAACACCCATTTAACTTAGAACATTACATCACTAATATACAGATTGCACTATCAGAATGCGAAAGTAATATTTAGTAAAACGTTAAGGCAGCGAGCATATTGAATCGTTTGCACGCCGGGCAAAATGCTTAACATCCGTCTTTACGTTCTTAGTTCACATTCAGCCGAGGTCACCTTTGTCTTTCATGCTCTCAGGATCGATAAAAGCACTGCCACTTAATCACTGGAGTAGATGTAATCGATTTATCTCATCCCCCAAAATTACAAGAGTTGTGCCTAAATTTGTAACTAATATTAGGTGAAACCTACGATTTGGTTTCCTTGAACAAACATAAACTAAGTTTTCAAGGCTGCCGTTAACATTTATGTCTTGGTTAAGCCTTGAAACCACGAAAAATATGTCCTTATATTACAGTTGCTAAGTAAGGGGAATACATCACACTATGTTCACATTGTATTTAAAGCAGTAATAAATAAATTGAGGAAAGGTTCCTGCAATTTCTTGAAGGGTACTGGACAATGTATGAGCGGTGGATCTAATTAAATATATATATATATATATATATATATATA
>NC_069001.1:26718229-26722884 GCF_001194135.2 Octopus bimaculoides | reverse complement strand
ATATATATATATATATATATATATATATATATAGGCAAGTGCCTATTGATACATAAAAACATATGCGCATACGTACACATGTATAATTTGTTTTCTAAATTTTGCTTTTTTTAACTAAGTGAAATAGTTAACTAAATATCTACAGTGTATATAAATTATAAAGTTATTGATATTCTCTCAGCGATAATATAATTACCATTTTAGCTCGTACTTGCCTCACAGCGTTTCCTGAATGAATTAGGCGAATTCAATTGCATGCAGGATCCTTAATGCTTCACCTTTGTAGTTTTCCTAATCTGATCAGACAAACCAATATCGTTATTCTGTTAGGCTATTTATTTTAAACTCGCTTCCAGAATCTTAATATCATTATGCTGCTCTCGACCGTTGCTTTATCCCTTCTTTACTGTGAACACATTCACGCTTTCTTACGCAGCCTCAATTATCTTGTATTCGGAACAGAATGGAGATCAAGAATAGCTGTAAGGAAACAGAACCTTAACATCGCTAATCAATCTATTGAAAATTCTCTTTGGATTTTCACCCAGCATACTCGTTAGAAATACACAAATACGAATGCTAAATTCAAATACGTATACATGAATGTGCATATGCGCCCGTACATTCACAGTCACAAGTAAGTTAGTTGTAGAAATACTTGGCTCTCGCGTTTGTTTGTGGCTGATCAAACAGTGAAAACCAAACGTACATGATTACACACAGGCACAAGTAATCACCAACATACAAACATTGACATACACCCGCAGATACATAATACATACACAGATTTATGTGCATATATGTATATGCATACATACATACACACATTTATGTACATATATGTATATGCATACATACACACATTTATGTACATATATGTATATGCATACATACACACATTTATGTACATATATGTATATGCATACATACACACATTTATGTACATATATGTATATGCATACATACATATATATATGTACATATATGTATATGCATACATACATATATATATATATATATATATACACGTTAATAAAAATGACCAATACCTGCGTATAAGCTTCTATCTTTGAATAAATATACCTTGCCATTTGAAAATACGAAAAAAATGCATACAAATATTAACTGTTTGCATTTGTATGACTAGGAAATAAAATAGCAAATAAATACAGAAACATCTATTATAATGCATAGCGTATTAATTCTACCTTTATAGAATGATGGTTATGGTGTACCGATCCTTATCTTATTTTTGAAGCATTAAGTGAATTAGTTTCTCCTTGATAAACCACCTGTTAAAGCCGAAGTACGTCAATTAAGGCTTGAACCTCTAAGCTTTATCAAGCATTTCAAAATACTTGATCCTGTAGTAAATATCGATTCGTTGGGATGATAGATATAGTAAACATTCTATTGAGATTTATCATCTCGCTAAGGAATGAAAGACTCTGAAGTGTGGTTTCGATGGGTTTATTTACTGTGACGTATGTATGTTTTCGAAACTACTTTAGCTGTTATAAAGTTCATGGAAAAGGGTGGATTATTAACATAATTGGTAGAGTGTGGCAGAAATTGGCAGGAAGTATTTGGTTATCTTCCTGCACGTTCTGAATACAAGTCCTGAATCGAGAGAATAAAAGATACACAAGTCCCGGTGTTGATTTCACTGACTGATCTTTTCACGGAGTAAAGGACGTGACATTGCGCCACAAATAAGATTCATATTTATAAATGATGAAATTAGTAGAATCGGTAGATAATCTGAAAATATTTTGCGTTATTTATTTCTCTACGTTCTTGTTTAATTTCTCAGTTCAGTAAAAAGTCTTTATTTATCGTTAAATGTTCCGTCAACACCTATCATGTACTGAGATCAAAATTTAGCTTCAAACTTTATATATTAATAACTTTACTATGTCAATAATTTCGTTCCATTGTTTAAGGTATTTAATGCGTAATATTCGAACTTAATTATGCTAAATTTTCCCATTATGTCTTCGATTATATGACTAAAATCTTAATACTAAATCTTATTGTATTGTATTAGATTTCCATTATATTTTCAGTATTGTGCTATAATATAACGTACAGCTCGAACTCATATTATTATTCGATTCATTTATATTGAAATATATCTTTAATTACATTTAAATATCGTGAGACTGATAAGTACTTAACGATAATTAACAGGTGTATTTCAATATAATTCACTCCTTTCTACCCTCTCAAGCAAAAACAAATTAGCCTGATGAACCAAAGATTCTGACAATAAACGAACTCCTTCGAAAGAGTCACTACCGAATTTGATTTAGTTCCTGTTTTTTTAATAATCTTCTGTTAAAAACCAAGGAAAAATAATCGATGTGGTTTTCACTTTTGGAATAATTAATAGAGAAAATAAAATAATACACGTTTCGTTCTTTTCTATTATGTTTTATTTGAAATATACGAATTTACAACGCCTGTTTCTTGCAGATGAGTATTTATATTAAATTACGTCACTTGAGATTTTTTTTTTATCATGAATTTATGACTATTTCCAGGTTGATGCGTGGAAGAGAGGAAGCCATAATGTGAAAGAAAGTGGGGGAAAATAATACTCGAATACCAGAGGTAGAGTAATATGCTTCATTATTATTAACGCTGCAAAACCATCACAAAAATATTACAAAAAACTACTAGTCAGAGTTTCACATTGCCGTTCGTCGGACAATTTAAATTGAATATAAACTGTACGACGAAGGGAAACATAACACTGAGTAGCATTTTTTTGTGATATATTTGTGATGTCTTTGCAGCTTTAATAATAATAAAGCATAAATTAATTTACATATTTGGAACGAACAATTTCCCCATATACATTATAATGTTATAATATATTAAAAACAATATCGTCACATCCTATATTTCTTAATACATAGAACCATGAGTATCATTATCTCATGACAGTAATATTGCATCGTATTATTTCATTGACGTATCGTTATCCAACTTATGTACAAAATATACTTATGTTTAATGTTTCTATGACAACTTGCATACATAAGATACACACATAATAATACCAATAATTTTAAAGATTATATTGTTTATAGTTATTCCTTCTAGCATAATAGGAATACTGTGTACAATATCTATAAAATATATTGACATATTTCAATGATCTGTGCAAGATATTTCAACAAACACGATCTAATATTTACATATTTGAATTCAATAAAATGTTTAAACGGCTTTAATGTTACTTGAAAGCAATGAATCTACAAGGACCACTTTTCCTCTCTCCTTTCTATCTATGAAACAACTGATGAATCAATCAATCAAGCCGTCTGGGATTATATCCCACTGTCTTTCGACCTCTTTCTGTTTCCCTTTGCATCTCTTGCTCACTCACCCACCTCCTCTGTTCACACTTATAAACATTAATGCATGTGCATATTTATATATATATATTTATGAGTATATACAGGTATACATATGTGTGTCTGTGTATGAAACCGTAAATTGTGTCTATTTATCCATAAAACAAGCAGTTATCTATAAATCAAACAATATGCCGAACTATTATATATATATATATGAAAATACATATTTATTTGTTTGTGCACGTTATATTTCATATACATATATATACACAAATACATACATATTTACACACACACAAACATATGTACATGTATATACTTTGGGTTAAATGATCTTTCGTATTATTTCCATAATATTATTATTATTATTATTATTATTATTAATAATAATAATAATAGCGACAACAACAATAGCAGGAATAATAATATTATTTTATGTACAGTTCCTACATTTGCGTAGTAATCTAATTCTCTGTGTGTATCTGATTATTTTGTTCATCGATAAACATCTAATGCTTAGAATAGATATAAATATCGATAAATGAAATAATTCTATTATATCTATGTTGGAAGAAAAACCAAAATCAGTGACAGACTCTCCTGAGATTTATAACAGTTAACTTTACAATTTGTATACTGTTCTGATTTTTTATTTATCCCAACTATATTCTTGTTTTGATAAATAGTGATTTTCTATAAGCTAAAATGAAATTGAAACAAGTATTCAGATGGTTTGGTTTGTCTTGGTTTAGTTTGTTTACGGGGATTTTCGATCGCTGAATTTGAAAAAACCTTGAAGGAACTAGATGTATGTTTTCTCATTACGCAGCTACGTTGATGCAGCATAAGAATAGGTAGATTGATACATTTAAGTACACGGTTTTATGTTTATTAAAACACATAGATACATACATGTATACATACATTTCTTTTATTAGCCACACAGGGCTCAACGAAGATGGGACAAATACAATGTAGAGCTTTTCTTTTTGGGAGGGGGAAGGAAGGGAAAAAAAAAAAAAAAAAAAAAAATTGGTGGTGTCGATCAAAAGGGATCGTAGGAAGGGAAAAAGGGGCAGTTCGATCAAAAGGGATCGAAAAAAAAAGAAAAGGAAAGGCCGATCAATAGGGATCGTGTATCACACAGTAATGTTCTCGTGTAAAAAGAGGGGAGGACAGTTTAGGTTTAGCCGTGGAAGGAAAAGCCCACGGAAAAGACCACGGTAACCTTGGTCAATATTCTCATTGAAGAAACTATAACAGTAAGTGACTCTCTTTTGCCGTTTTGTT
>NC_069001.1:26716232-26716791 GCF_001194135.2 Octopus bimaculoides | reverse complement strand
TCCAGGTGCCGAGCCGCAAGCCCACTGACTTATCCCGGTTGATTTTCGCTCCCGTTACCGCTTCGTAGTCTCTCAGTGTCTCGCCGACAAGCTCGATGTGCTTTTGGCTAGACACTATGACGGTGACGTCGTCCGCGTATGCCGACACGCTCGTCCCGCATCCCAACTCTCGCGGGATGCCCCTCAGCGTCGCCAGCTTCCGCAGTAGTGGCTCGAGAGTCAACACGTACAGAAGCGACGAGAGGGGGCATCCCTGACGGACCGAACGTGCAATGTCACATACATACATACATACGTTTGAAACCACGCAAACAGTAGGCAGCTACCAACAGACAAATAACGACATGCAGTATTATCGAACCAAGCGAAACCGAAGTTATTGAACGAGGAACATCTTGAAAATTAACTGACGAGACACAACAGCACCGAAGGATACACCATAGCCATTTGTACAATTTCTTAACCGCGAGGGATCGACAGAAGATGGGTCGAAGCGGTCATTGTGATTAATAAAGAATACCGTGAATTCCATTATCTGTTTCTTTCACTTGTTGTATAT
>NC_069001.1:26714722-26715861 GCF_001194135.2 Octopus bimaculoides | reverse complement strand
ATATATATATATATATATATATAACTTAGCTCTATTTCTAAGTGTCACGAAAATCCCTTTTATATCCCTGAGTAATGGTGGCCCAAATTATCCTGGCCCCAACCAGTTGAACTCCCCATTCCGGGTACTTGTGCTCCGTTGAGCAACTTTTCTCAGGTTAATGGAAGTAGAATATCGCAATAAGAACTAAACTTTCTCATATATATATATATATATTAGGTTACTGATCCGTTAAGGTAAGACTGTATGTATGCAGGTATATATGTTTGTATGTATGTGTCTGTTCATGTCTATGCATATTGCAAAGGCCATATTTATTCAGAAGTCCTTCCAATTTTTACAAATATGTGTTTAATATAATGCTTCAGTGGAGAAAGTATGTTGGTAGTTGGTAGTTAAATCTTACATTAAAAGTAAGGAAGAAGAAATACACGGGAAACTGAGACTGAGAAGGAGGCAGTAAATTGAAAAGAGCTCCGTGAGAGACACAGGAGAGCTCATGTTTCCTCTGGAAGCGAGTGGTTGGAAATCCACGACCAAGTGCTGTTGAGGTGGTGTGGTCAGTGAAGCAGAAATGTCTAGCGACATAGGGCTATAAACACATACATATAATATGCATATCGTATATAAGGCTATAAATGTGTGTGTGTGTGTGTGTGGAGAGAAAGAAAGAGAGAGGGAGAAAGAAATCTAAATACCGGGTATGTGCAAAACACAAATGGTACGGTACCGGTTTGAATTCAGGAAGAGTAAATAAACAACACTATGAAGATTTCATTTGTGAAAATATTGGAGTCACAATTCCCACATTGTTCCAATACATTGAAAAATTATGTAGTTTTCCTGTATTTCATCTCCTAAATACATCAGATATCGTTGTGTTTTCTTGTGTTGTATTAGTGGTATTATATCACAATATTTTATTAATTCTACTTTCTTTTTGATAATTTCCGATATTACTATCGAGCATGATATAAATTTATAAATTTATTAGTTGCATAAGATCATTTTCAAACTCAGCCTATTGAAGAGTTAACATTTCATATAATATAGATTATCCAGCGATTTAAACGCAAACACATGCAAAGACACACACACACACACACACACACACACACACACACACACACACACACACA
>NC_069001.1:26708110-26712173 GCF_001194135.2 Octopus bimaculoides | reverse complement strand
ATATATATATATATATATATATATATATATATATATATATATATATACACACACATATATACACACACATATATACACACATTTTTGACAGTGGCCTTCCTTCTCTTTCAACGATACCTTCACTTTGGAATTCTCAGTTCTCACGGCAACTGCACTGTACATTTATCGGTTTCCACTACATAGGTCTTGTCGATGTAGACCAGCATCAGCCTCAGTGGTGTCTGTTTGATCATATTTACGCTGAGATACGTATACATATAAATGTAAATATGTATGTGTGTATAAATTTAGTGCAGTATATTATTTTACTTTGTACTTATTTGTTCCTAGCACTGGTCATGTACAGTTAAACCGAGTGTTTTATTGTATTATATTTTGCCATAAAACACCTCTCATAGTCTCAAAAGGAGTAGCTCTCTTTGGATTGTTGTTTGATTTCAATGCCATCATTAAAATGAGTGTTTGATCTATTAACGTAGCTAGAAAGCTAACAGTATTGTATATAGTCTCAGAGACGTTTATTTAGCAATCCTCGCCTGTTCGCAATAACACGATTGCATGCATAGATGCATACAATTACACATGCGTGCATATATATATATATATATATATATACATATATGTATATATATAACATACTTGACCATGCTAAACATACTTTGTTGCTGTTTAGACTAAGTTTTTGCTGCACTGTAACTTGCTCCTCCTGAGACAGACTGCAATTCCTACATAATCTCTTAATACACTGGAAGCATATGTACAATGCCTTGTTGAAATTACACAGTTATTGGTTTCAAACTTTGGTAGAAGGCCAACAATTTGAACTCAGAACGGAATTTTAACTTTGAACGTACAGATGTTATTACGATTCTAGTAGCTTGTCACCCAGCGATTCTGCCAGCTTGTCACCTTAAATCAAATATTAATATTGGATTCGAATTTTGGCAAAAAGCCAGGAATTTCAGGATAGGTGGTACGTCCCCAGCACAAGGATCAATGTAATAGGCTAACCCTGTTCCTCGATATTACTGGCCACGTGCGAAATTTTGATACTGACAAATGAAAATCGACATACACGATATGTTAAGGCAGAGTTAGATCGGTACTTGAATTACTTGATGTTTCATGTTTCTCTAGTCTGAATGGTCGCACTTCAACTTTAAAATTTATATGTATAAACAATAGCTGTATATATAATTATAGTCGAGAAGGTAGAGAAATTGGAGTGAGTATCTCAACGTATAATCTCGGAACACTCTCAAACTGAATCTTGTGGATGTTTTCAGCTTTTGGCAAGACTTCACACAATATATCTGTTTGAGGTGTTCGCTGCAAACGAAAATCAGAACAGGGCGTACAACACGTCGGTACTTTAGGCGTAACAGTTGGGAAGGAAAGTGGCCTTAATGAGGCGAACATTTTCACGCATGCGCAGGGAAGATGGCGTCACTATCCATTGAAAGAATTTTGCCGACGGGGCATTAGTTTAGTAGAGAAAAGGAAATCACAGTTTTTTAACGCACCGTAAGAATATGACACAGAAAACTTCTGATACGTTTCAGCTTTAGGAAACTTGTAAATTTTTATCTTATACATTTCCTGTAACTTTAACATAATCGACAATCGTACGTAGTGCTACCCAGCGTTGCTAAAACTAAATGCATGCATTATATAATATTGTCATATAGAAACATTAGCTCTAATGGAATTAGTTTTCCTTTCGGTTTAAAAGATTTAACGTAAAATAAATGCGGTAAAATGTGTATACCTTTGTGTGGTTATGTAATCATCAATGTTTCCAGTTGCATGCTTTTATATATATATATATATATATATATATATATACATACATATGTATATATGTATATATATGTACTTCTATGTATATATATATATGTGTATATATATATTTGTATATATATGTATATATATATATATATATATATATAGACATATTTTATATATATATATATATATATATATATATATATATATATATATATATATATATATATATATATATATATACGTGTATGTTTGTTTGATTTTGTGTGTAATGCTATTGTGTTTTCAATGAAAAACCTGATTTCGTGCAATTTTACTCAAATTTGATATTGGCTAGTGTACGATTTTTATCAGAATTTATTACTGAAAATGCAATTTAGCTTTTCTCTTTTTATTTTTAGTTATTTCTTCTAATCTTTTTTTTTTATTTCCCCTATTTTTGAACACAAAGGACTGACAATTCCTAACGTTTATGTTAGTAACGATAATATAATAATTTCTTCACTGAAACCTAAAAACCATTATGATACCTATCATAATTACTTGTCGTCTAGCAGACTCTCATAGACATTACTTTCTGTTACTCTTATCTATTCTTCATTTGCATCAATTTTACAATGATTGTATTGTTGCAATCTCTAGCTTTTTCGACATATCATTTTAATAAACATCAATATCTAGCTAGAAACAAGTTTCCACACCAGTAACTTCGTTCTAACAGAAGTATTTTATTTATATATCTCTTTATATATTTGTTCTTTCTTTTTTTTTTTTCAGAAATAGTATTGGCTTTTGAGTATACCAAATATAATTATATGAACTACGAGATAGCACACATAGAGTATAGGATAGATTTTCTATTATGTTAGGACGGCCATGGTTGATTTAAGTCCGTTTAAGTCTTTAGCTGCAGTTTTATGGGTATATTTTTATAAAATATAAAAAGAGCGAACACTTAAAGAGAATGTACATTTAATTAGATCAAGCTTCACTCTCATACTGATCCTGAACTGAGAACTTAGAAAAAATACTCATGGAACTGTGACAAAGACTTCGAAGCAAGACTTAACTTTGTCGTTCTACAGACATTGAGAAATGCATAAAACTTATAAAAAATTTGAAAATATATCTAGTAAAATCGAAGAGTAAATTTGATCATAAAATCTAAGGATTGTTAAAAAATAAATGTTGATTTACTTACTTTTTATTTACTAAATCGTGTTCATTAACAACATATAAGATGATATAGTTTTAACTAACAGTAACAACTTAGATTTTAACTTGACAAACAATTCCTATAATTTAATCTTTCGCTTTAGATATGTATGAAATAGGGCGAATCAGTGAATACTTCATCTACACAAGTGGTGCTAAACCGGGGTCCATATGGAACTATGGGCTCCATACAAGATTGTTTGGGGGTCCACGCGAAGGCAATAGTAATATATTAAGGGTCTACGAAAATATTTTACTTCAGATGTGTTTATAGAACCAAAGAGTAAGAATTCTTTCTCCAACATTTTACGTAGTTCTACCAACACCAGCTAAGGCGTGAAAAGCAAAACAGGAATTTTGAAATAAGCATGTACAAAATTAGTTTTTGAACATCGAATAGCAATGGGGCTGCATCACAGTAAAACAGTAATCAAAGGGTTCCATAGAAAAAATATGGCTCAGAAATACTGTTTAGTTTCAACTCTAAAATTTTCTGAAAGCAATATCAAAGACGTTTAATCTTAAACGCAACTGGCTATAAACAGCTAACATTTTATACACGAGTTTGACTTTGGTAGAGGTACCAGAGTACAAACCATTGTCAGATCTCTACGATGTAGATAACAGTTCCTCTTCCCCTTCTGCCAGTCATAGAAGCCTTCATATGAGGCAGGTCGAGGCGCTGCCCTTTCTCATATCTCACAATCAAGTAAAAGGGAAAAAGGAAAGATTATACTGTAAAAAGTTCTTTGAATATTTATGCTAGTTTACTTTTGGCCAATCGAGGTGAACACTTCACAATGCATAAACATATTCACATATATATGCACTTGAAGTAAATTCATAGACATAGAAAGTGTTTTTGTGCGTGTCACTGTGTCTAAAAGTTTGTATGTGTGAATGTATTTATGTATGTATATATATATATATATACACATATACACATACACATATATATATATATATATATATACATATACATATATACACATATACATATATATATATACATATACATATATACACATATACATATATATATATATACACATATACATATATA
>NC_069001.1:26695362-26707495 GCF_001194135.2 Octopus bimaculoides | reverse complement strand
TATACATACATATATATATATATATATATATACATACATATATATATATATATATATATATATACATACATATATATATATATATATACACATACATATACACACATATACATATACACATATACATATATATGTACATATATATATATACGTATATATTTATATACTTCTACGCATAGATACGCTCATACATACATACATACATACATACATACATACAGAGACTTGCCCTTTTGATATAGACAATGAGAGACAAACAGAGAAAGATAACCGTAAAAGAAAAAACTCGAGAAACAAATGTGATTCTAATTCAAATAAAAGATCAAATAAATATTTAAGTCTCTCTCTCTTTCTTTCTTTCTTTCTGTATCTATCTATGTCACAATCTCTCTTTCTCTCTCTCTCCCCAGTAAATATATAGTTAATATTTGATGAATCTATTTTTCTTGTTTTGTACTTATCATTGTCTGTGTGTTATATCAGCAGTAGTAATGAAGCAGATCTCAGTGTGTTTACATTTCGTTTTGTGTTTGCGTTCTGTCCTGTCTTTGTTTTATAATTTTGTCGCATCAAATCAGAAGATAAAAATGATTCTGTAATTCCAATTGAAGAAATATACATATACGAGAATACTCGAAAACCGAACTCTCCAAACACACACATACAATATATATATATATACATATACTTAAATATTACATATAAAATATGTATATGTATATAATACACGTGTTATATATAACATATATATAATACCTGTTATATACAACACACAAACACACCCATACATATACACACACGTGCGTGTGTACTAGTGTGTATACAAGGAAAAACCGGAACGCTGTTCTTGTTTTTGATCATTGTGTATAGGTTTAGCACCACTGTTGTGTAATGAATCTAAAGTTGCAGCGCAGTAAGGGAAAGAAAGAACAAACCCATCCAAAAAAAGAAAACAAACAAAAAGAGTAAGAGAAAATAAGAGAAAATATAATAATATAACATACAAATGACCCTCCCGCCTCTTAGTATCAGAAAGTTATGTTTAGGAGATTAACAGATTTATGACAAACAATATTTAATGACGTCAACCAGTAAATAAGGTTCAACTTGTTAAGGCGGTAAAACTTGTAGAGTGTTAACTAGATGCAAGACGGCAAAAGGCCAGAGGAAAGTCTTTATATATAACACCTATTATTTGAACAGCATGTATTGAGAAAGAACATATGTTTGAAAGCATCTTAACGAAGTATATTATAAAATATATCTTGCAGCAATAAGAATAACCGTGTGTATGTTATTTCGTTTTATTTTACCATGTCTTCTGTTGTGAAATGGAATAGTGCATAACATATAGCTTTTTTCCCCAGCACGCTATGTGTATGCATATAAATATGTAGTTTATAACTGCATATATATATATATACATATATATGCACACACACGCACATATATATACACACACATTTACATACACACACATATATAATGTTTAGTGCTTGTTTTCCAAGATTCTCGATGAGAGCGGAAGGAGACACGTGGGTCGGAATGTCGTTAAAGAGGTCACAGGATGTGTGACGAAACATTTCCGACAAAGCACACTAAAATAAATGTAATAATAAAGCTGATGCGAAGATCGAGCATAAATGGCGTGTGGTTAACTGGCAAAAATAAGATATGAACACCCTCAAATATATATATATATATATATATATATATATATGGTGAGTGAGTGAGGGATTTACTTGCACCCATGTATTATGACAGGAACACACATGTGAAGGAACGCATAGGGATGCGCAATATTTGTATGGTTTTTGAGAATACCGTCTAACTGAATATTACCTCCTATGTTTCGATTGAATAAATCATAATTCAAATAGCCTGGATAACTGAACGTGTGGAGCTTTTGTCGTTAAATGTCTGTTAGAATTCTCCCAGCATTTTCTTCCAAGAATTCTGTTGCAAAGACACTCGTTTCAAGCATAAACTGGGATTGCTTCTACTTTCGTGGGCAGCAGCAGTGGCATAATACGGTGACATTTTGCATATAAAACCATTGCCCACGTAAGAAAATTTCTAGTCAGGCTTGGTAGAAACATTCCAGATATAAATGTTTGGTCAATCCTGACAGAGTGTTCTTTGTAATTATTAATATACAATTTTTTCACCCGACACAAACATTTGTTATTTTATATCGTTATTTTATATAGCATACTTTATAATATTCCTTTGCTTAATTTTGCGCAAGGCCAGCAATTCTGTGAATTGGTGAAGTAGTCGATTACCTGCATCCCCGTGTTCAATTGGTGCTTGTTTTATCGATCACAAGGTAGAACTTGAATTGAGTATGTTAGGACGGATGAAGTACCAGTAAGAATTTTGTCCCCTGAACTACCGAATCTGCAAACTTGTCACCTTGCTTATTTTGTAATATTAAACAGGTAATTTATTTTCAGTAGTGCATAAAGTTTTATTTATTAAACTGGTGAAGTTGTATACAAATCTAGTGCCAGATATGCAGAGTAAAAGACGCTGAAATGAACGTTGGTTTACAAAAAATATCGTGACAGTTACAAATGATTCTGTGGATCTACAAGTAAAGAGATCGTGAAAGTGATATAAACTTTGTAGTAATATTCGTATTCGTAAAAATAAGTAATAATGTCCTCTCTGATTTCTGGGATAATAATATTGCTAATAGTGTAGACATCCCTAATTCTGACTACATTCTTCTTCATGGCCACCACATATAGAGTCTTGTTCAAGTGGATCTTATGAACTGTGGGCATATTCGTAAGAAACAATCTTTTAAAGATCTAAATGATTTGAAAGGTTTCTATAAGCATAGTATTAGAAAATCATATTATTACATCTAAATTAAAGAATATCGTAAACGCGTTTGCATGTTAACAATAAGCTATGCGAGATTAAATAAATTGGAAAGTTACCAAACGCAAATGCATCAACAGATGAGATAACTGGAGGTGATAATTAGAATGTAGAAGTGATATTCCACGTTACTAAGTAAATAAAATAACCCAGACGAGATTATACTCTGGCAAATATAAGGAACTCATGATGATTATATACAAGCAATGAACAAACACGACTGCAAACATTCGAATGATTGAAACGAAAATATTTGCTTTAAATAACTGATTATAATCTGATACTTAATGCCGATTTGGCATTTGAAAAACATGGTAGTCTTAAAACCATGATGTTGGAAGCAAACTGCAGAAAGTCTATAAGAATAAAAATGGGAAGACATAACAATTGATAGTATATAACACTAATGGCGCATTAGATGCATTTTGGAAGCTTATATTTGTAAGCGCATCTACATAAAATAGAAACTGTAATTTGTTGGAGAATTAAATATCAGAAATGTTAATACAAAAATATCCCCTTAAATTATCTGATTCTTGGCTTGCTTTAAACAGTATCAGAAACTGAGTAAGTTATGGAAACATCCAAAAGTTTGGACGATTTTTCGTTTGACATACAACTCTACTAGGTAGCGGTAAAATTCAGAAGCCTCTAAATCATTTTCAAGAAGACCATCAGCTGTAGGATATAGATCCTTAAAAAGATTACTGATTGTTATCGATCAATCCCTTCATGTATTTCTAACTAATATAGATATCACTACTTATAAACTGTTCACAAAAAATACTGTTAAGTAAGTGTAAATTCTAGAAAAGAGAAATTAAAAATTTCTGGAGGGGAGAAAGCTTGTATTGATCAGTCACACAAGATGATATACCTGATCCTTGTTATCAGGTTGGTAAAGAAAATGAGAGTAAAAATAGAATATTGATATCGGAGGAAAAGTAACTATCAACTCAAATCAGCTGAAGAGTAACAGTTCTTTCTTTGCCATTAACATATTTGCAAAGACAATTTTACTCGACTATCGCTGGTATGATATTTCAAACCCACCGTGATAGGTGAAACTCCGCGAAGTAGAAACAGTACTGTATATTTTTATTACATTTCTTTTTTATAATTTGTATATATTTATTTTATTATAAACGTAAAAGAACACCACGGAGGAATCGACGTAAGCTTAAATAATAAACCGCGATAGGGGAACCCCATGGAATTACTGTAGTATTGAACTGAACTGTGACAAAAGTAAATTTTGTAATCTGAACTGAAAAATGCGAAATATATTCAATGACTATAAACAATCCTGGAAAATAAAATCTGATTAACCAATGTTGACTATGATAGAAAACATATATATATGTAAAGAGTTGAATATACCAGAAACAAATATCTTCTGAGGAATTTGTTTAGAACTCGAAGAGCAAATATCAGGACTCTAAACTGCAGGGAAATGGGATATAATGATTAAATGTAAAAGTATCTCTGTCCATGTCTAATATTCACATGAACTGGCTCTACATATACATAAAAATGCTATTGTTTCTCTTACCTAGAAGCGCATCTACAGCTTCAATGGAAGAGCAGAAGCAATATCACGAGCGATAAAGAAACTGTCTATTAAAAGAGATTTGTTGAAAATAATATCCATATATTCTGCAATGCACATAAAATGCTTTTCTAGTTCAGAGCAATCAACTACACTATACTTTACACTGTGTCCAGATGATGCAAACACACTAGGGCATTAATCACAGACCTGGCGATTACCGCCTATAGTTTTCAACACCAAAGTTTTGTATTTCCCAATAAAGATAACGTTCCCTGACAGAATGCGTAGCCCCCATCTGTCTTCATAGATTATAGCGTGAAGCACAAATGAAGATTTTTATAATTAAAATCAAGTCGGACAAAATATTGTTGACGTAAATTTCAATGACAAAAACTACAGCAGTATATGATATATAGGCGCCGGCGTTGGTTAATATGGCTAAAAAGCCTGCTTTGGTGCCAAGTGATTAGAGGTTCAGTTCAACTGCTCGGCAACTTGGATAAGTTTCTTCTACTGCAGGCTTTGGTCGTTGAGTAAATTCATGCGTTGAGTTAATTCAGCACACAAAAAAAGGGACAATACTTGGAAGCCTGTCGTATATATGTGTCTGTATTCTTGTGAGTGTCTTCCTTGTGCGTCGGTAAGCTTATGTATTCATATATACATATACATACATATTTTGTTTTCTTGTGAATGTGTCTGCCCCCACCTACCCTACCATTTCACGACAGTTGTTTGTTCCCTTAGTGATTTAAAGGTGCGGTACAAGAAATCGATTGATTTATACCAGACCTAAGAGAAGTAAATACTGAGATCTATTCACTCCAGTAAAGAAACTTTGAACGCAGTGTCCCAGTATGGTTACAATCCAATGACCAAAAACATTACAAAATAAAAGATTCCAAAAAAAAAAAATTCCCAAAATTTATTAAAAATAAGCATCAGTTTGAACACCGAACACTTCTATTCATGTTTTCCATTGAATATTTTTATCAAACTTCTAAATATTCCTAAAGCAAAAATATTCTTTTGACATTTCTAAGCATATTCTTCAACATGTAACTCATTCTTGCTTCATGAAAGGAATTTCTCAAAGCATGAACAGGAAACATGATAATAATTATTGGATAATATGCAAAGAAACAATCGCTGGATGATTACGTGCATATGAACAACATACATTTGTAATCAAGTATTCTTTGAGGCGTTAATCCTAATGGATACATTCAGCTTGCATATTTTTAGTTTACCTCACCGCTGATGCTTGCCTTATGTATGCTCCCATCTTGTATACATATACATACATACGTTTATGTATATGAAATGTATGTAGGAGTGTAATGTGCATGCATGTATGTATATATTCATATACGTATACACACACATATTATGAAGTTCTGTATGTACGTACATATATACATCTCTCTCTCTCTCTCTCTCTCTGATATATATATATATACATATATATATACATATATATATACATATATATATATTCATAAAGTATGTAGCTGTATATTTGTGTAGGTATATGTATCTCTCTCTCTCTCTCTCTCTCTCTCTCTCTCTCTCTCTCTCTCTCTCTCTCTCTCTATATATATATATATATATATATATATATATATATATATATATATATATATATATGCATGTGTATTTATATATTTCTCTTTCTCTCTATATATACACACATATATATATATACTTCCATACATAATTTATATATGTATGCATATCATGCTTATGCAAATACAATACATAAGGTCAACAAAATCGAATCTTGAAAACCCATCATCATTTAGCGTTTACCTCTTTTCGTGTTAGATTTTTCCCCCACTTTTTTAATGATCAATCCGAAAGAAACTAAAATAGCACTATTTTCAGCGTCTTGGTAATATTAACTCTATATGTATTCACTTATTAAAGAAAATATCCGCTGTATCTTCTCAAAATGCAAGCTTCATTGTTCACATCATTTGACAAATAAAAATTGCAGCTTCTCTACTCTGTGGGTGTCGGAAAAGAAATACGCAGTTACGTTTGAATAGTTTCAGAAAAGAACTTTTCTACCTTGTCCGACCCATCACAACATTCATCATATAACTATTGAAGACGAACTTCAGGGTAGATTGCAATTCGTGAGGGTGAGAATGGCAAATATGGTGCATTTAAATATCAAACTAAAATGCACTGAGACGGTTTAAAAATTCTGTAACCTCGACCCAAGAGACTGCTGTGCTGCATTTCTTTCGGCTTTAAGCTCCGAGTTCAAATTTCGGCGCAGTCGATTTTGTATTTCATCATTTCGTAGTTCATTATATAAATAGTAGTTGAAGACCGGAGGTCGATGTAATAACTGACTCAACCCTATCAACATGTCCTGGTTTGTTCCAATAATAATAATAATAATAATAATAATAATAAAAGTCATAATTATTATTATTATCATCATCATCATTATTATTATTATTTTGTGAGCTTTAGCGAATCAGAAGCACGCTAGAAAATGCTTAGCGGGTAATGAGTTCGAATTTCGACAGAAGGCCAGCAATTTCGCGGGTGTATGTAATTTGATTACATCGATCTCAGTGCTCAGTTGGAACTTATTTTAACGACCCTGAAAATCCATTTCGGCTTTGAATTTGAATTCAGAACTGAAAGCCAGACGATAATGAGCCAGACGATAATGAGCCAGACGAGAATGCTGCTAATGATTTTGGTTAGTATGATAGCGATACCCTAACCCTAACCCTAACCCTCGCTTAATACGCCAATCAAATACTGCCACTTAAGCACTAGAGTTGATATATATGAGAAAGTATATTCAATGTTATTATTATTATTATTATGATAGACGTCGCACAGTATACAATATCGCGAGGTTATTGATTGAAGATATTGTATCTACCGGGTGTTTGTACAGTTTGTCAAGTCACAACAAGGACCTCACACAGAAAGTACATTAAACAATATGCGTGCAATTCCAAGCAATGCTAACTTTTTCAATACATCAAGATTGTAGGGTATCTATAATGTTTTCAGATATTTTTTTCAGATTGGGCGGTATTGAACCCAATGCTCCGATGACAATTGGGATAACCTTTATGTTCGACTTTCGTAGCAGCCACATCTTAGCGATCTCAATTCTCAGTTCTCCATATTCATCAACTTTTTCTCTTTCTTTCATGATATGCTTCAGGCACTGTTAAGTCAATTATTAGGCAATTTGTATGTCCCTCTTTCTGTGTCCCTTGCAATTATCAAGGCGGTGAGCTGGCAGAATAGTTAGCACACTGGACAAAATGCTTAGAGGTATTTCGCCCGTTGCGAAATAAAGTAACAGTTGAGTACTGGGGTTGATGTAATCGACTAACCCCTCCCCCAAACTTCAGGCATAGAAAACATTATGATTATTATTATTATTATTATTATTATTATTGTGAGCTCAGGAGTAGTTCAAATATGTTACACAGCGCCGATTTTATGAAGCAAATTTTGCTCGGATTAAGCTAATCTTAATGATTAAAATGTCTTACGTATTGAATTCTCATATTAAGTTTGAACACGAAGTAGAAAATTAATTCTGCCTGTGTATACAGCTTAATACGTCAATACATAATGAAGAAATAACTGAGGAAATGAAAAAAACTTAGTAGGCTCCAGTTTTAAGTGATCACTTCGTTCCTGATCATTGTTTGGCTATTATATAAACACCTGAAAGTGTCGTATGTATTATTCAACTTCAGCTAAATTTTTGACGGAAGCTGAACTAAATCACTTCCCTCTTGGGCCTGTATGTATGTATTTATGTATGTATGAATGTATGCATCTATGTATATGTATGTATGTGTGCATATGTGTACGTATGTATGTATGTATGCGTGTGCACGTAGATATATTTGTAGATACGCACGTACACACGCAAATATATATATATATATATATATATATATATATATATATATATATATATATATATATATATATATATATATATATATACATCTCCAAATACACACACATGAGTTAAGAGAGAAAGAGAGAAAATGAGAGAAAGAAATAGAAAGAAGATGAGGGATAGATAGATAGATAGATAGATAGATAGATAGATAGATAGATAGATAGATAAAGTGAAAGGAAAAGAAAGAGGGAGAAATAGAGATAGAGAGAAATTAGGTAAATGCTTATACCGTTTGACTATGTACATAAATGAGATGACTGCGTATGCATGCGAGTGAAAGAGAAAAAAGAAAGATAACGTTTTATTCGCATAGTAAAGTGTAAAGGAAATTGCTAGATTAGAAATAAATTGTCGTTTCCCTTAGCCATATGTGCACTGAATTCACTTCGATGAAATTTGAAAGATAACCAAGACACCAACGATTATTTAATAAAGTTATGCACAGTACTGAAATAATTTCACACACATTTCCCGTTAAATGTGTGTCATTCATTATGATCGATAGAAACTTGTCATATTTATCGTGGTGCCAGCCTTAATTTGTATCAAACCACTGAAAATATTAGATTTATGGAAGTTTATATATATATATATATATATATATATATATATATATATATGGCTCAATGGTTAAGAAATTTTATTGTAATGTCGATGTGGTTAGTGGTTTTGTTTTTCTCTTTCAGCCACTGTGACGTATTGTTGTGTGTTGAGTGAAATGTTCAGGACTATGTTTGTTGCTATGTACCTGCATGTGTGTATATGCAGGTGTATAACCTTGCTCAATAACACTTTTCTCTTGAGAAGAGACACAGAACAGCTATGCTGTAGCTCGTGATATCAAAGCGGGTGAGGAATCACATCCATCTATCTATCTAACTATCTACACGCATACATTTTTGCACATACATACATACGCACATACATACATACACACATACATACAAAAATACACTGTTGTTGATGTTGAAATTCCAATGAAAGAACCTAGGTTAGAAACCGGTTCTTTATTGGCAAGAAATATCGAAATGAACTAAATAATGTCATACATATATACGTTAATATATATATATATATGTGTGTGTCCGTCCGATGATAGCTTAGCTGGCCGGAACTTCGAAGTCAATGTCACCAACATTTTTGTTTATTGATAATAAATGTGTACTCTAGAAGAGTATACAACAACTTGTTAGCTTAATGTAAAATTGTTTTCATTATAAATGAACCTACAGTCAAAAACGAAGATATATATATATATATATATATATATATATAAGTGTGTGCTCGCAGACGAGTGTGCTTGCATGAATGAATGCAAGAACCAACAAAAGAAAAAGAGTGAAACTCAACGCATTTGATAGGAACTACATGTATGCGTAACGACTGTCCGACTCAACCGCCATATCACTTAAAGTGCAAACGTGCGATACGTCTCGCTCAGCAGGTATGCCGTATGATAAAAAGATTGAGCTGAGTCAAACTGATTTTAACTATATTTACCTATGCATGCATAAATGCATGCTTACGCACATACATACATTCATACATATGTGTATGTGTATGTATGTACGTATATATATATATATATTATATATATATATACGTACATACATACACATACACGTGTATGAATGTATGTATGTGCGTCGGATATATATATATATATATATATATATAGATAGATATATATATATATATATATGCGACGGGCTTCTTTAAGTTCCTGTCTACCAAACCCACTTTCTTCATCTCCAACCCAATCCTGTTCATGCAAAAATTCTAATATTTCTGGTATATTTTCATATAACAGCGACATCAGATACTAAAATGATTGTTCCGTTTCCCTCTTCTTCAAATTGTACTTAAAAATATTTTTTTTTATTTATTGTTGTACAATTTGTTTGAGACTAACATAAAATATCATGTTACACAGCTTACTAAGTGCTACAATTACTGCTTGCAACAAAAGCAAGAACACCAACACTGCTGCTGCTACTACTATTACTACTACTACTAATAATAATAATATAATAATAGTAACAATAATGGTTTCAAATTTTGGCACAAGGCCAGCAACTCGGGAGAAGTGGATAAGTCGATTACATCCAACACCTGGCGGAATTTACTACTAACAACAATAACCCTTTCTATTATAGGCATAAGGTCTGAAATTGTTGGGGAGGTGGGGCTTGTCGATTACATCGATCCCAGTGCTCGACTGATGCCTTTTTTTATAGACTCCGAAAAGTTGAAAGGCAAAGTCAGCCCTAGCGGAATTTCAACTTGGAACATGAAGACGATATGCTACCAATCATATTTCCCGGCATGCTAACGATTATGCCAACTCGCGACCTTAACAACAACAACAACAACAACAACAATATTCCTTTCCACTGTAGGCACAAGACCTGAAATTATGGAAGAGGACTAATCGATCACATCGATTCCGGTCTTTCACTGTTACTTAATCTATCAATCCCGAATGGATGAAATGCAAAGTCCACCTCCGCGGAGTTTGAACTCAGAGCGTAAGGACTGGCGAAATGCCGCTAAGCAATTTGCCCGGCGTGATAACGATTTTGCCAGCTCACCGTCTCTCTACTCTAGGCACAAGGCCCGACATTTTGGGGGAGTAGTCGATCAGATTGACCCCAGTACGCAACTGTTACTTTTATTTATCGACCCCGAAAGGATGAAAAACGAAGTCGACCTCAGCGAAATTTGAACTCAGAACGTAAATACAGACGAAATACCACCAAGTTTTTCGCCAGGCATGCTAAAGTTTCTGCCAGAACAATAAGGAAAATAATTAACGTGAAGTTTTCAGAAACTGTAAACATTGGTGGTATTCCTGAATCATGGGATTTTGTAAACGCAAGTAAATATAAGAACCGAGTTAATTATTCGACTGTTTTCGCATCAGAACTAACCACATTGTTGTTAAATATAATGATTAGAAGTAAATAGTTAATACTATTGTCTGCCAAGACAGCATCTGAGACTGTACCACAGGCGTCAGCATTATTTCTTAAAATCATTATTGTTTCTTAAGAGCAGCCTTTAGGTACCTAAATACTAAACGAGGAGATTCAAGGAGATCATTCCAGTGTTTAGATAGATAGTCTAAAGTTTAGTATTATATAATTGTATCAGTTGTATTTTTGTTTCTGAAAGCAAAACATACGCATCACTAGTAACCGCAGAGGATTCTTTCACTTATAACAAATGTAGCAAAATTAATCTCACAAAATAGAGAGTGTGTTAATTAGTGAAATAAAACAAATTATAGAACGAAATAGCTGGACTAAAATTAGCTCCTATGTTAGGTAGACTGTTGTTGGCACTCCATCACTTACGACGTCGAGTGTTCTAGTTGATTCGATGAACGGATCAGCCTGCTCGTGAAATTAACGTGCAAGTGGCTGAGCACTCCACAGACACGTGTACCCTTTACGTAGTTCTAAGGGATATTCAGCGTGACACAGTGTGACAAGGCTGACCCTTTGAATTACAGGCACAACAGAAACAGGAAGAAAGATTGAGAGAAATTTGTGGTGAAAGAGTACAGCAGGGTTCGCCACCATCTCCTGCTGGAGCCTCGTGGAGCTTTAGGGATTTTCGCTCAATAAACACTCACAACGTCCGGTCTGGGAATCGAAACCGCGATCCTACGACCGCGAGTCCGCTGCCCTAACCACTGGGTCATTGCGCCTCCACCTAGGTAGACTACA
>NC_069001.1:26680189-26694708 GCF_001194135.2 Octopus bimaculoides | reverse complement strand
TATATATATATATACGTATCATATATGTGTGTGTGTGTGTGTATGTATGTATGTATGTGTGTGTGTGTGTATCTATATATGAATATGTATATAATGTGTATACATATATATATGTGTAATGTATAAATATATAAAGTGCATATATCTGCATTTATATATATGCCATTTTAATCTCAAGCAAGGCCGGGTATCTCTGTAAGTCTACAACATATTTGTGAAAAGGGCGGACGTTGACTCGCAAGTGTACAGGCAAAACGTGTTAGTAAATGTGGTCGGATTGAGCTGAAAATTTGCACACTTATGTTAAAAGTGCTGGCAAGTTTGCATAGCAACGTTGAGTTTGCTCAATTGCAAAGTGTAGCCTCCAGGGCAAAATTCCTCATCTTTTAAAGTTTGGCCTGCGCGGATCCGAATGAAATACCGAAACAAATAAAACAATGATAAATTATTTTAATCCCGAGCAAGGCCGGGTTTCTCTGCTAGTTAGTATATTAATGCGAAACATATTTCATAGTGATTTTAGCGTTCGGTATTGTCGCATTCTATCCACCTATCTATACATTTCTAACCGGGATATCCTTCAAGAGTTAATGATGAAAGAATAATCATGCTCTAAATTAGAATTCCAGAAGTCAATCCACAGCTGTATATAGGTTTATTCTCTGTTAAAAATGGTATAATCGACGCAGAACAAATACAAAATAAGACATTTGCCTAAGTAAATAGTGGATTAAACATAGATGGATGGTGAGCTGCATTCAGACACATTCGATATATTTAAAGATGTCGCTAAAATACGATAGGTAAAAATTAATTGCCCTTATCATATCAATATCGTAAATTTACAGGATATTATTTTGATCTTCAACGCAGTAAAATACACTCCTTATAGAGAATTTCCTAAACCAGTTTTATGTATAAATTGCCTTTCACTCATATCTTTGAGAAACCTGGTAACTATAATAAAGCCAACGTTCATCTGGTTATAAAGAAATATCTTTCATAATGCATAATAAGCTAGGAAATTTGAAGATAAGCTCGTTTCGGTCATCCAGTTTAAAGAAGAAAACGTCGAACTTAATCTAATTCTCTCCGCTACTTTATATATTAAGTTAAATATAGCTAACGCTTGGTCGCTTCCTATTTGACAACCGATACGCACATTTCTTTAACTCCACTCCTAATATAAAAAGACATTTAACACACTGAAAATTGAAATTAAATATGACTATATATACCCTGTTTCTGTTATATAAGAATGACCTTATATGGAACAACAAGCACACTATTGCAAAAAATTCTAAGTATTTAACTAAAAAACTGAAAACACATTCCAACACACAGGATTTTCGATGGGTAACAATCAGGGAAGACGCAACACATGTTTCATCTTACCAAGATTAATAGTGTTGACTCAAATATGTGACTGTATAAAGACTATGATCTTTCCACTATCTAGTTTCCTATTGAGAGAAAATGTATTTGAACTCGTATGTGAATATGCATACATACATACATACATACGTGTGTTTATCTATAAGTGTATGTTTGTGTGTTTGAATATATGTATATATATATATATATATGTGTGTGTGTGTGTGTGTGTGTGTGTGTGTGTGTGTGTGTGTGTGTGTTTGTGTGTATATGCACACAATTTTGTATAATTACAGTCAACGAAGGAATGTGTATTGAGAAGTATGCTTAGATTATAATAAGAAAATTACGTTTATTTTCTGTCATTAATTATTCTAATTACGTTTATTTTCTTTAACGACCGAAGCTTGATGGCATTAAAATTTAAATACGAATTTTTAAAGATAATTACATAAAACGACTAGGAGTTATGTGCCGTTTCATATTTCAGTTATTATCAATAAATATTCTTAAATATTTATGAAATCCGCGATAAACTTTAATTAAACTTAATAATTACGAGGCCACAATTTATGAAGGTAAGAAATAAGATTCTCTTACCTTCTCATCACTATATTTATTAGGAATTCATTTTCAACAGTTTATAGAAATCTACTATAACTCACTACATATAATGGCAAACCAATAAGGTATCTGCTATCACATTACTTGACCTGCTAAAATAGGAGGCACATTTCTCCCAAATCACAGCCTGTTATTTGAACATATATTTGAACATACATGATTATTTGAACATATAGCCACAAGTATCCTGTCTCAAAATCGTGATATTCTAAAGGCTGGAATTACTCAGGACAGATTTGAAGCTAGTATATGATAAAAACACGAACTAGAATTTTGCAACATTTCTTCAAGCGTACATGCATATATAATGGTTTCAAATTGTGGCAGAAAGCCAGCAATTTCATCAACCCAAGGGTTCAGCTCGTACTTATTTTATTGATCCCGAAAAGATGAAAGGCAAAGTTGACTTGATGGAATTGAAGTCAGAACTTAAGGATGTACGAAATGGCGCCGAGCATTTTGCCCGGCGTGCAAACGATTCTGCCAGCGCGTCGCCTTTTCACACACACATATGGGTTTCAAAATCTGGCAGAAGGCCTGCGATTTCGCGGGTGCGGTGAAGTCCATTACATCATCACCAGTATTTGATTGTAACCTAATTTATTAAACCCTAAATGATGAAAGGCAAAGACGGCCTCAGCGGAATCTGAACTCAGAACGTAAAGAGACACAAAATGCCGATAAGCATTTTGCCAGGTGTGCAAACTATTCTGTCAGCTCACCGCCTTATTACACACATATATTGAGAAGAAATCATCCTCATTAATATCGACCACAGTACCATGATTCAACGTCTCCAGTTAAATCAAGATTAATGTTGATATCGACAAGAACTGAAGTCAGAAATCTGCCAAAACATTGTTGAATCCTGCCAATTTATTTTAAAATGCATCATGGTTTAAGTATTAAACAGCGACTACAAGTGTGCGGCGGTAGGTCAATTGTTACATGCGAAATGTTTCCTGAAGTAGTTGTCATGTGTATCATTTGCATCGTATGAAGAATCGCAATCATCGAATTGTAAATGGTTTCGAGAAATACTCCTCAAAATATTAGTGTTTATTTATCCGAATTACTAGATTTCTAATATGTTTAGTATTTTAGTTATCATAGTTTCTCGTCTTTTTAACTCAGTTCTTCCTTAAGTAGATATTTTGCAGATTTCTTGTATTATCTATTTAGTGTTATCTCTATAAAATTAAAAATGAAACCTATGACATTATTTAATGACCTTACACTATTTTACGCTATTTTTTTAACGGTAGAGCCTTAAGAGATTTGGCATTTAAACAATCTCTTGCGAGTTGGTTTCCCTCTATATGATTGCACGTAATTAAAATGGATCATGACAGCATCAGTACCTAAGTGTGACAATTTGGAGAGGACACCCTGCCGATATGAAATTTTCC
The DNA here is from genome assembly GCF_001194135.2 of Octopus bimaculoides. Lineage (NCBI taxonomy): Eukaryota > Metazoa > Mollusca > Cephalopoda > Octopoda > Octopodidae > Octopus > Octopus bimaculoides. Next base: position 26,691,301 of record NC_069001.1, on the reverse strand, counting down.
ACTCTCTGGTTCACTGTATTCACCTCAAAACTTCCTAAAGCAGGAAAAGACACATTTTCCATTTTGACATCAGAATAATCAATTTTTGCGACGTAGTACGTCACATATATATATATATTTTGCTTCATTTTATTTTTCTTGCAGTGTAACATTTTCTTTAGTTCATTGATGTCAGCGAAACTAGGTATTGATATTAAACTCTTTTCGACTTCACTCAGGTGGTGAGATAAATGTCTATATCATGCACCAACGTTATAAGTAAATATCTGACTATTTACATGAGAAGTGATTTATATGAATTGTTAAAAAAACCCATGTAACATCATCCCCGATACAAATCTATATTCTCTTTCTGACAAACAAACGGATGGACAAAATAGAATACGCAGTAAGTTTGCTCCAGACATCAAACGAATTGCTTTCATTAAAAGTGCCTCAGCTCATGACTTGGAAATAGAAATTTCAATATCCATTTGTACACGGCACCTGTACCTCATACTAAATCATATCTTTATTATCATTAACACTTTATTCAACTGAAGATAGACTTTATAGATTAAATCAAGGTCAGATTGGTCTTTGTTCGACCTGGACATAAAGACTTCCATGTAAGTATATTTGATAATCAAAGCTAGCATGATTTGATTGCAGGTTTCCTATATAACTGTTAGGAAACACGGTGACGTATGCAAATAACATTTTATTGTTGCTTTCATCCTCACTCGGTATATGAGAAAGACACAGTTTCTTTACACTGGTATGAAAAATAAATAATATCGATAAGGAACTTGAAACCAAGAACCTAATATGAACGGACGCATAAAAATTCATTCTACATCTTAACTGCTTCAGCCTCATTGCTGTCATTATAGTCAACAGGATTTTGTTAATAAAGCTACATGCTATTACCTCATTGATCTATGTATGTATAAGTGTACATGAAAATGCTTATATATGTATGTATGTATGAGGTACGTACGTATATATATATATATATATATATATATATATATGTAGCTGTCCTAGCAACATTTAAGTCATACAGGTTGAAGGTGTTTTATTAATCATTGTCGATTAAGAGACAAGATTACTGAACATTATCCACATAAAACTGAGGATACTATAAGGAACATCATCTACATAAAAACTGAAGATACTATAAGATCTTGCGTTCCATATCAATCTACTTAGCTTGATTTAAGTTCATTAACAAATTAATTTTTAAAAAAACGTCCTAGAAATAGAAAATTTACATTTCTCTTTTCCATGTTGTATTTTGTTGTTATTGCATTTTGGTCCTGTATTTTTGGTCAATAAAACTTTAAATTACAACTATAATTTAGGAGTTAAAAGTATAAAACCCTTCACGCATAAATAAATGTAGTTGACAAAAATATTTTTTTTTAATTTAAAAAAAGGATATATTTAGGACGACTTGTATATCCGCATACTTAATGCTTATTTACTCTCTATGATATATAAAATTAACCCGTAATGTCTACAGAATCACTAACAATGTTCAGAGTTGTAACAAGTTAATTATACACGGTTAAATCATCCATTAATGTCATGTTGGAATTTCTCAATGATAATTACTGTCAAGTGTAGTTACGAAGAAGAAAATAATACAAACAATAGCTAATAACAAAATCTAATAAACAATAAACAAAGAATAAATAAGAAATCAAGAAGTAAATTTAGAAAGAAAAAATATCCTCAGTGCTCATCTGAATAAATCTGTAGGACTTAAATATTTCGAATAATCATTTGTTATTTTGTTCAGAGCAAACAAATAAATAACACAACAAAACTGCAGCTATTACTACAATTGATAAAAGAGTAGAACTGCTTAAAGGTGGCACACTGTTATATCTAGTGAGGCCAAGTAGTAGAGAATCAGAAAGGAATAAAACAAATAGAAAGGGAATAAGAGAACGTCAGGCATGTCAAGTTGGAGTAGTGAAGTAACTACTTCAAGTAATGATTGATAACAATGCAACAGATTTACAAAACGCATGTTTCTTTATGTCTTTGTATTCTGCATTCTGCTAGTATTGTTGTTTTTGCGATTTCTTCTTCAAATGATGATGACGATGATAATGGCCACCTTGCTGATAATGATTATGAAGATGATGACTGAACGTCTTAGTGATTCGTTTTTCTACCTTTTTGTTGAAAAAACGCTTTTTGCCATGGTTTTCAAATACTGTTATTGCAGACAAAGTATGTGGCTATTTGTACTTCTTTGCCATCCACGCTGCAATGCATTCATGTCAACAAACACACTTCAGTCACCTCCGCCTCTGTTGCAGGTCCCTCTGGCAATAGCACTTACACTTACGGCAAATAAATACGTTGGAATGATGTGTTTTATCTACAGACTATATAAGAGAAATGCATAACGCACGGCCATTTTCTCAGTCACCAATAACAATTTTGAAGTATGATGTGTGGTCACTGTCAAGCTGTCTGAATTAGGATTGAGACCAGAACAGGAATATTTTGCCTTGGACGCATGTTCAAACATGAGTTTTTGTACGTTGATTAATTGTTATAAAATGTCTCAGTAATAAAAGCTTCAATAGGAGTTTTCTACAAAGTGAGGTATACTAAATCAGGACGAATTCAACTATTGGTCCTCCTAAAACACAATGGAAGTCTCAAAGCCTTCGATGTTTATTGCTGATGTAATGTTCGTCCGTTTGACATTTCCCTTCAAACGGTTAATTGATTCTCTGCTGTAGAATATTAGAAATGCATTTATTATCTTTGAATGCATGAAGAAATCGTACTGTTGCTAACGCATTACACAAATTCATGACACGAGACAACACGGAGGCCTTTTTGTAGTCGAGTGAATTGCTAGAAATACCACAGATATCCATATAACACACATCGAACTCTACTCTGTTAAAAGGGCAAGGAAACATTCCATAGAGCAGTCTTTGATATATTTTGCCTGAAAAATCATTTGAAAATGTAAAAAGCAAATATATTAACGTTTGAAATGCCTTTGACATTATGTCGGCTCGTTTAGGGCTGAGATGATGTTAAAGAACGACAAAAACAATAACTACAAATTAATGCCTTGCTCAATGGCTGAAGTTTGTATGAAATAGTTAATGGCACTAATAGCTATGTGCTATAGGACAAAACATTTATGGGGAATAGCATTTTTTTTTGCTTTGTCTTGTTTTAATGCAAATCCAATATCGTTGCTGCACTTTCAAAGGAATATGAATTGTAAACTAGGAAATAGACTCCATCATATATTAACAGAACAATATTAAATATTCCCCCGTTCTGTTTGTTTTCTTGCTTTGCAGCTGTGCATTGTTATTGAAAAGCCAATAGTTTATAGCACACTCTGATGGCGTTGATGGTTTCGTATCTAAACTTAATAAGGACATCAAGTACAAACTCACCAATATTTCTGATGGCCATGCTGCTTCAGAATGACATTAACCCCGTTGAATATTTACAAGGGATTTTAATAAGTCAGAAAAATTATAATTCATAAAACAACGAAATACGGTATGTTTTATCAAAGCTTGACTAAATTTTTCATTTAGAATATCAGATTCAAATTTTGCTTCAGGGTAAGCAAATTTAGAGTTAAGTCGACTACATTAAAACCCACTGCTCCATACGTATTTATTTAATCGATCACAACAGGATGAAAAGCAAAGACTACCCTAGCGGCATTTGATCTCAGAGCGTATAGCTAAAAGAAATGCCGCTCAGCGTTTTGTGGGGCTCGTTTACGATACTGTCTATGTACTCTTCTCTGGGAAGCACACACAAACACACACACAAAGAAGACTTTAAATGTGATGCTGTTGTGGTTACTGCTGCGGACTCTACTGGTGATTATGATGAGGAAGAAGATTTTGAAAATGAATATATTAAGCATTTCTTTAAGTCAAATGTAAAACCAGTGCTTCCTATATTTTTTGTACTCTTTTAAATTATCAAATGATTGGAGCTGGTGTTTCTTGAGCTAAATTGCTTTCTACATGTATGACATAGTAACACACACACACACACACACACACACACACTATATACATATATAAATATATATAACCAGATTTATTTGAAAGTAATTCAGGATAAAATATAATTAAAATTAATGACTGAAATTATATTAAATGCACTAAGGATACAAATATAAGGAGAGATCAGCCGACACACAAGCTTACATTCTATGGCGTTCCTACAGCATAAAATTTATTGAAAACTATCATCGAGTAACTGACATATTACTCGGTTAAACGAATTTATAAATGTAGCACACTTAATAACTCATTTATTCTCTCTCCACAATCACTGCATTACATTTCTGAGATAATCCGTGGTAAACTTAGCCCCTAATAATGCATCTGTAATGTCGTGTGTATATATAAATATATATATATATAAATACGTACACAGATATGTATGTATGTATGCATTCATACACACATACATACAAATGGCATTTTGAGTGCTTCACTAGGGCTATGTGTAAATGGGTTTGTGTGTACGATATTGATATAAGCTATCGATCTTGATTAGAATTTCGAATCTTATCAAGTTTCTTTGAAGTAAATTTGATTAAATAAGAAAACGAACCTGCACTCTGGCACTCTCAGGAGTCTTGTTCATCAAATGGAATTATTTCATATTACGCATGTGTAGATGTGCGTTTGTGTACATAAATAAATGCATACATGGATACATGCACAAACTCACACATACATACACGCACATATTTATACGAGGAGAGAGAGATACGTATATCTACTCTGCTTGTATATATATAAATATACGTATATATATGCACACACGCAAATATATATATATATATATATAATATAATATTCGGAAATATGTATATATATAATATTTCGATATATGTATATATATATAATATTTCGATATATGTATCTTAAGTGTGGGAGTAAGTGTGTGTGTGTGTGTCTGTGTGTGTGTGTGTTTGTGTGTGTGTGTGTGTGATATAAACTTTCGAGTATTGTTTTACATAATAATAGAAAATGGTGGAATTGTGAAAGAAAATAAATGTTTTATTTTTCAATCAAGTACTCAGAGAAGAAAATAGAGAGAGATGATGGGAAGCAAAAGTAATAAACGCTATAAAATAAATTTATATTTTTAGAGATTCTATTTCTGACTCGGATTGAAGAAATAAATGCCAGTAAAATGATTGACATTATGGAATTGAAGATCGTATTGAAACCCAAAAGTTCTACTCATAACTCTGCCAGACTGATAAAATACATATATTATTAATTTGCTGACAGCAATTATAAATGTACTTAATGCTAGTGGATACTTAGTGTCTGGAAAAGCGGCGAAAGGTTAGCACGCCGGGCGAAATGCTTCGCAGTATTTTGTCCGTCTTTATGTTCTGAGTTCAAAATCCGTCGAGTGTCTACTTTGCCTTTCATCTTTTCTGATCGACTGGCTCCTTCCCCAAAAATGTTGGGCCTTGTGCCTAGAGTAGAAAAGGATGCTTAGTGTCTGGAAAGGTGGCGAGCTGGTAGAACAGTCAGCACACCAAGTAGAATACTTGGCGACATTTCGACCGTCTTTACATTTTGAGTGCAAATTCCGCTGTTGCGAGTTTGTCTTTCTTCCTATCGAGTTCGAAGATATAGTGTCAGTTGAGCAGTGGGTTATGTGTAATCCAATGGCCCTTACTTCCAAAGCTTCAGGCCATGTGCCAATATTAGAACAGATATTAGATGTCTGGCTGAGACGGTAGAATAACAAACCGACAATTCTTTACATGAATGTTCGTACACCTTTGAGAAATTACAAAGTTGTTTGTGCAAATTTTGCATCAAAATGATTCGGAGATCTAAGCAGTTAGAGAACAGGTGATAAATATACAATAAAGATTTTTGTATAAATTTTGGAAATCATGCATGTCACTTATCCAGAAATATTTCTTCCAACATTTGCCATTTGCTTACTTTTCTTTATACCCAGATGGCAACTAATCGTTAACCATATCAGCCTTCGTTATGATGCTTCAGCAAAATTAAGCTGTCATATTTAGCCGATCTAATGACTGCTCGCGGGTCTCATCGCTGATTTATGTGTTACTAGTTTTCAGCAATTGCTGGGATATATTAATGGAAAGTAAGCACATGCAATAGAGTTTATATCAAGTTGATATCTCACGTTATTTCTTAAGGTCAAGTTGATTTATGGTACTGATCAGAAGAAAAGTTTACTTATTCTATGAACCGAAGAAACAGTTTTAACCGCTATTACACTTATATTGAAGATATACTACAAACTATAAAGTGTTTATTCCTGTGACATATTTGAATGTGTGGAGAAAGTGGTGCGAACTAATGCTGCTGTTCGTTTTTAGATTAACTCTGATATAGCAAATATATAATCGAAACTTATACAACTATAAGCATGCCAATGTTCATTTATGTTAAGTAAAATTTATTTATCGGGTGAATCAACAGAATTTCTAATGCGCAGCTCAAACTATTAGTTAGGAATTTTTGCTATTTAGCCTATTGCACATTTGATTTTTCGCCATGTTTGATCGCTATGAAACTTTTTTTTTTTTATTATGTATTCTATCTTTCTTTAATGATTCTTCTATTTTAATTATTCATTATTTACCTATGGTATTTTAATAAATGATTAGTTGGAAAAGAAGTCCTACAATTCTTTTTAGGATCCATATGCAGTTTCAAACTCAGAACCAATTTTGTGAACAACTATTTGTGTGTGCGTGCGTGCGTGCGTGCGTGCGTGCGTGCGTGCGTGCGTGCGTGCGTGCGTGCGTGCGTGCGTGCGTGCGTGCGTGCGTGCGTGCGTGCGTGCGTGCGTGTGTGTGTGTGTGTGTGTTTGTTTTTGTGTGTGTTTGTGTAGGATATAAGGTATTATTTATCCTGGCAATTTTCTCTCAAATTGGTTTAGATGCCTTCTATTCACAACGGTCCATTATACAGTACTCACGCACTAAAAGTTATAGTGGTAATCTTCACCCGTTGGTTAATTCTGCGTTCCTATTCAGTACTGCAAGAATTCCGTAGAGTATTAACGTTGATAATGAAGAGGAGGTGGAGATTTTTTTCACATCCAAAAACTTTAATATTTAAACTTCAATTTTCTACAGCATATACGTCTGGCCTTTACTCTTTACTTGTATCAATTATTTGGTTGCGGCCATGCTGGAGCACCGCCTTTAGTCGAGCAAATCGATCCTAGGACATTCTTTATAAGCCTAGTACTTTTTCTATCGGTCTCTTTTGCCGAAGCGCTCAGTTACGGGGACGTAAACACACCAGCATCGGTTGTCAAACGATGTGCGGCGGGGGGGACAAACACAGACAGACAAACATATACACACATACACATATAAATATATATATATATATACGACGGGCTTCTTCCAGTTTCCTTCTACGAAATCCACTCAGAAGGCTTTGGTCGACCCGAGGCTATAGTAGAAGACACTTGCCCAAGGTGCCACACAGTGGGACTGAACCCGGAACCATGTAATTCGTAAGAAAGCTACTTACCACACAGTCACTCATCGGAGGCAGCAACTGCACATTGCTTTGTATGCAAATAGGCATTCTATTCGTTGCAATTCCATTAAGGGTCCAACAAATGTTCTGCGTTGGTATTTGGTTAAAGATACTAGCGTTAATATTTATATTCGAGGAAATGATGGTCTTATAATCACCCCTGCTGGTATTACAGCTGCATATAATTGCATAGAAATTAATGTGCAGCCGCTGCAGTTGAAACATATGTAGGTCAGATGTATATTCTGTGAAAACTTTTAAATAAAGTTTTTGGATGTGGAAAATATCTCCACTCACTTCTTCGTTATCAAGTATCAAGGTTATGTGTGTATTTGTTTGTGTGTGCGTGCGTTCGCGAGTGTATGGAGGGAATGCAAATATATTTAATAGTTTGTATGCGTTTCACTCTTTATATGTGCATGTATACGAACATATTGATGTCAGCTGTGAGTCTAATTTACAATTACGTGAGGTAAACAACAAATTAAATGTTAAACAGATTTAATGACAAATATTTATGCTCATTTAATAGCCGTCTGCCTTTTCTTTCTGTCTTTTGATGTAAATGCGTTTTGTCATTTTTCTCATTAATTAACTTATCATTCAGAACGGAAAATTTGTCGCAAATTGCACTAATTTCTACGAAAAGCTTTTTTTCTAATTTGTTGTCAAACAAAATAATGAGACATTATTCTCGATATATACAGTTCCTAGTATAATATATGCATATGTATATGTGTGTGTGTGTGTGACAGTTTAAGTGGGTGTGAGTGTTTTTGTGACAGTTTGTGTGTGAGTGTGTGTGTGTGTGTGTGTGAAAGACAACACAAGATAAATACATTTATATTCCAGTTTTAACATCATTCAAATCGATTTGCGCATCAGTCATTTTAAATCATATAACAAAATCTCACAAGTTGCGAATTAGACAATCCTGTATGCGTTGCTTGGCCTACAATTAATAGGAATAATATCATTCATTTCACAAACTATCGGATTCGGACCACTCTAGTAAATGCAGTCTTGAATGCACACACCTACTGACTTTGCAAAGTTTGTGCGTTTGGAGACTAGATTTTTCCAATCTAAACTGAAAAACCAAAAACAAAAAGCAAAACACAAGATATAATCTTTCTATTAAGGGCACACGACGTGAATTTTTTTTTGGGGGGTGGGGGACAAGCTGATCTCAGTAATCTACTGGGACTTAATTTATCGACCCTGAAATGATGACAGGCAAACTCGACCTTGGAGGAATTTGAACTGAGAACTGAAGACGGACGAACTGCCACCAAAATACCGTTTACACATTCTTATCCATATTTTATGTTTTTGTGAAACAGTAAATTTCGGCATCATTTTATCATAGTCTAGTCTTAACAGTAAATCTTTCATGGCTTTAACTTAGTGAGAGTTAAACAGTTTTTCAAACTGTAACATGTCTGCATTTTACGCGAATTTTACTGTTCTCTTTGCAGCGCCTCAATAATTTGAGATAGTATTCGTTTATTTTTCTTCTTTATAAATGACTATAAATTTAGACGGAAAAAATGGTGCATTATAATTATCAAAATTCTCTTAAAACCGTATTATTGACACAATAGAAATGGTGTCAATCAAAGATCGAAATTTGTTTATAATTAGGTTTCTCTAACGAAACTTTTATCTTTACTGTACGAATGATGAAACTTTCTGTTCATACTTTACAGTTCGTGTGTTTTTATACTTCCAAGTAATAATTAACTATCAGTTTGATATTCATTTTATTATTATTATTATTATTAACGTTCCTTTTCACTGAAGGAAATAATATTATTCTAACAATGCTTCTATTGTCAGAATGCAGTCAAAAGAATCGCTCAAATATGACTGAAACTGATTTTTTAAAACATTTCTTAACCCGGAAACATACGAAGGATTATTATTAAACAGGTTGAATACACAAGGAATTCAAAGGAAGATTGGAAAACTGAAATTTTAAAGACAATCCATGCAGAGAATCTGAAACGTAATTGACTGCAGAGGAGTGGATTGAATATAAAATGATTTACATAACACACGTCTATTAAAGGTTAATGTAAACATCATAGATGGGAAAAGATCAGTGCTAAACTTCTTCGTCATAATAATCTTCGTAACCTTGAAATGCTAATTTAGAAAACAACATAGAACTATAAATTAATTTTAGGATATAAACAAAATGATACATAAACATATATATATTTCTGTAACTGCTTGTTTGAATATAAGAATGTGCACATGTGAGTGTGTATATATATGCATGTATGTGTATTACATATATATGCTCATACATTCACCCTTATATATGTATATATATATATATATATATATATATATATATATATATAGAGAGAGAGAGAGAGAGAGAGAGAGAGAGAGAGAGAGAGAGAGAGAAAGAGAGAGAGAGAGAGAGAGAGAAAGAGAGAGAGCGAGAGAAAGAAAGAGAGAGAGAGAAAGGGAGAGAGAGAGAGAGAGAGAGAGACACACACACAGATATAGAGAGTATACACATTTCTCAACTTCTCTTCATCTCTTGTCAGTTTGAGAAAGTGCTTTTTGAAAAGTATAACTGTTTCGTTTTTGTTTCTTTCATTCCTCTTTAGTTTTATCATTCTTATATATTTTATAGTGAAGTTCATTGTAGCAGTAGCAGAATTTGTTGTTATGCCTCTACTGGTTACTTGGGGAATATGTTTCAACACTCAGCTTAGATCAATATTTAAATAAGAAACTAAACAGAATAACATAAGCGAAAATAAACTATTCATGATTTAAATTTACGCTATCATTATCCTCTGAAATTTCTTCAAAGAATATTTTGAAGGTGTCAATTTCAACAAATCGTTTTACTCTTTCAAAATATATTCTCTTTGGAATGTAACTATCACGTGCAGTCCAACTTTTAACAAGTATTTCGCATATTTCACCTGCAAATAAATCAGTATCTATTGATGTGTGTATACTACTGTATATATATATATATATATGTATATATATACAAACGCATATAAATACATATATATATATACACACACACACACACATTTACACATAGATACAAACATGTTAATAGATATGTATGTATTCATGTATGTATATAACACACGCATATATGCATTTATATACTCAAATATATATGTATATAAATGTATTTATCTATCCATCTATCTACGTATATATATATATATTTATCTATCCATCTATCTACGTGTATATATATATATATGTGTGTGTGTGTGTGTGTGTGTGTGTGTGTGTGTATCTTTGCGTTTTTGTTTGTGTGCATGTACGCAAAATGATGATGATATAAATGTGGTTTGAGGAATAAAAAAAGACGAAAGAATGTATAAATTATCTAAAATTCAGAGATCTTTTTTTTTTCTCTCTCTGGGTGAAATAAGTACGTAAAAAGAAAGGTCAAAATACGAAAATTCATTTTGCGTTCGTAAATTTTGTTGCAGCTACTTTATTTCAAATCTGATGCCATTACTCTTAGCGTAATACGTCAATATCGTGACTATTTCAA
>NC_069001.1:26675091-26680026 GCF_001194135.2 Octopus bimaculoides | reverse complement strand
ATATATATATATATATATATATATATATATATATATATATATAAATTGATAGGACTTGAATGGCTGTGGTGAAGTAAATATCAGCCGTAGGGTCATGAATGATCATTTTCGTCTTCAAACGTTGTTTTCTACAGTGAGACAAGTTGGCGGAGTGTTGCTCGACATTAAAAAGATACAAGTTATAAATAGATTAAATTTCTAGATTTTGTATTTGAATTCTCAACTTCCTCTAACTCTCCCGACCTCTTTCTTTCCTTATATATATATTTAAAGTGATATCCAGTTCTATATGTATTCATTTATGTGCTTAGATACGATCATGTACGTTCGTCTCTGCCCTTCTCTCGTTGTGATTCTGTGTGTCTTTGTGTGTGTGCGGGCGCTTCCTTGCGTGTAGTCCTTATTTGCTAAAATAAATACATTTCTTATAAAAATCAGGTCGATAGAATTTCAATATTTGCACCGATTTGACTTACAATTATCGACTTCCCAACAAAGCACACTTGCGACTCATTTTAAACTATAATATAAAAGTTTTTGTAACATCGCCATCTTTAACACACACGTACAAATACATACATTCATATATATATTTCTGAAAGCCGCAAAAATACAAAAACTGTTCCTCAGAATTTCACGTTCCCGTTCGTCGAACGGTTGTGATCAAGGATAGAATAACTTGCGATGGTATATGTACTATATGATTCGTTATATTTCATAATTTATACAAACGGCAGTGTTTGAGATGTTTCCTTAGATATTAAATCATAAGGAAATGCCATCCCTTTCACATTTGCCATCAACTGAACACTTCCTTATCTAACATAGCTATTTTAGAGATAGTAGCATGTGTCCCTCTGTAGATATTACAGCAACTGAAAATGTGTCTGTTCCATCATTTATATTGATACCAAAGTGGATATTGAAACAAAATCTCGAAAATAAGTGTATGTAATCTCATTCTAACATGAATAAATATCGTTTCTCTAACGTATTCCAAACTAAAATGTGACACGGTGTTGCCTTACTTTCTCTGTCTTATATATATATATATATATATATATATATATATACGGACATATTTCAGAAATAGAAACTGACATGGAATTCACGAGATTCTTCGTTAATCATTAAGATCCTTTCGAACGACCGAGTATTAATAATCTCGTGAATTCCATCTTTCTCTTTCCCTCATATGCTATATACTCTATGTTATTGACACGAAGTAATACTTCCAGTAAACACAATAGCCTTTTTATCCACACTGATGAAGACATCAGGTAACCGAATACATAGAACAGGCTCTAAGCTGCATGCTACAAGTGTATATCCAAATTTAAAGTTATTTATGGACATATGTATGTGTTTCTGTGTAAATTACTTTTACATATATGTGCGTATATATAGGTGTGCTAGTGTGTGTTTTTGTGCGTGTGTGTGTGAGTGTGTGCCAGTGGTGTGTGTACTGTGTAGTCATATTCATACATGTATGCACACATATATACATACAAAAGCATATTGACGAATATTTTCAAGTAGGTTGTATATTGTTCTACCAAGATATATTTTATTGTGATCGGTAAAAAAGGAACTTTCTTTTTAACGATGATGACGTATTTAGGCGATAACAACACATTTTCTCTAATTGCGAGGGTCGCTAGATCGTAGATTATTATGAATTGCAGATATATCTCTGGGTCTCTTGGATTTGATCTGAAATTACCCGTCAATCAAAACGGCCATATATTCTGTCGTTATGGACAAATAGTTGCTGGGAGTTTATCGACACGATCGTGGGATTCCTAGCGAAATGTGTATTCTCAATGAAAATTTAGCCTTTTGCCACGAGAAAGAATTCTCGTTTTAGATATGACACATAATGTAGCTTCAGGACATATTTAAACAAGTATGCACGTCTTAGATTTGCTCAATCGTCTCGCAAACACACCACACGGCAAGTGTGAAAGCACACAGATTTCCAAGTTCCTGTGCAAACAAGAACGGAGAACACACACATACACACACTCACTCACTCCCATACAAACACTCACGTAAATATACATATGCATACATACACTACATATTCGTTTCCGCATGTGGCATGTAAATGTATTATATATGTCGAGGTGTTTTTATACTTGTACAACGGTGTAAATGTCGGAAAGAAAAATGTTTAGCGTGAAAAATTTCAACTCTTGGTTGCACATGAATGTTCCCTGTGTATTTTAATATATATTACGGCTGTTAGGAACTAATTACCATATATACTCACGTGTACAGCTTTTAGAATGAATCCGTTACAAATGTTTATATGCCTCTGTCTGTGTGTGCGTTTGTGTATGATTATACATGCAAGTATATACAAACATATGTGTACACATGTCTGTCAGTGTATATAAACAAAAATAAAGCTTGTAGCGTCAGTTAGTTCCGTTGTATATGTTTAGTCACTAGATTTGTTGAAAGATAACTTTCTTTGCTGCTATATGCCTAGTTGTACTAATTCATTCCTGAAATCACCAGATTCATCTCAGATTTGCGTACACGCTTGCTGGATGTTGGCGCCGTTGGCTTTGATTTTCTTCTTAAATTTTATTTGGTATATTCTTAATTTTACCAGTGCTGTTACACGATAATACAATATTCCATTTATTGCAATTTTTGCATTTATTTTCAGAAGTCTACAACGGAACTTAAAACAAATGATGCAAAAATGACGACTGAACTGCCGACGATACTGAAACCACAATATGCATGTCGATGCATTAAATTGTGTCGTCGCTTTTCTACTTCCGCTTGAAATAGTAGTCAAAGTTTTTTTCAAATCACTTAATAATATCTCATAAAAAGAGAGGGGCATATATTGTTACTAAATCACAATACCTCTTATACAGAATATTTATTATAACTGCACGTATGTGAGCATAGCCCCAACTTAATCAGAGCTAATCTGAAACAATGCAATAACACAAATAGAAAGTTAGGTACGGAGACAATAAACATCCAGAAACTTTTATGAAAACAATATCATGACAAATGGATTTTGATTTTAAATTCCTCAATTTTATTGGCAGCTGTGAATATATTCTGGTGGCTAATATGGCCTTAAATCCTCATATATCTTGTTTAGATCAGTACGGGAATGTGAATGTCGTTGTGTTAGTAATAAATATTCATAAAATACAAAATTATATTCAAGATTATGAACTACAAAAATGCTTATTCCGATTCTGGATCAACCCTTGCGCACTAACGATGTTAGGGAAAAAGAAAATCCTTATACTTTAGAATATAAAATCTAAACCACAATAAATTATTGTAACCAAAATAGTGTAGTTTCTCTTGTGTGCTGCAGTCGATAAATTCATACATAATACATACATAAATGCACACAAAAAACAACAACACGCAAACATATATACACTGTATATATATATATATATATATATATATATATATATGTATATATATATATATATATGTATGTATTTATACGTTTTGAACGAGTTGGGCACAATTCAAAACCAAAATCATCGTTTTCTGGTTCTACTTTAAAACTTAAAAATGGTAGTCAACAAATAACTTGCACTGCGTAAAATTAATGTCTCCACTATAATTATTCTAGTCTGAACGCCTTTTTCCCAACAAACACAGCTATTATTAATACATCTATACATACTCTTCTAATCCTACCCGCAAGAAATAATAGAGCAATTTTCAGGAGATCATTATTTCTTTTATGATTACTACATTTTTCTGTATTATATACAAAACGGCCGTTAAATTTATAATAGAAAATCTGCCTATGTAAACAATATATTTTATGTACTTTTCATATTTTCCCTATATTTTCTGAAACACTTTGTAAAGCAACGGCTTATTTAGTCTGCAAACACACACACACACACACACACACACACAAACGCAAAAGCCTGACATAGTGTTTTTTTTTAGTCTTTTTTACATTGTTTACCAAGTGGTTTAAGGAGAACTTGTCTGTGGCCGTGGCTTTCACAGATGCTTAGAGGGGAAAAAGTGAGGTTGTTACATTTAGCGTTCTCCTTAAACTCTTGCTAGTTTACGGCTGTAGAAACACAAATTATTGTAGGGAAGACATTCATTCAGGACTGAATTCGTGGGAAGGAAGTATTAGGTTTAGTAGTTAATGCAGGGATAAGAGAAGTAATGGTAAAATATAGATGATGATTGATTGAATGATAGGTTTGAAATTTTTAAGAAATATTTGAGAGGTGATTGCACGAGGCTAGACAGGTCTGAAAAACAGAAATTAGTTTTGTTGTTGTAAAAAAATAAACAGGCAAAGGAAGAGAGATATTGACATAGAAATAATGAGAAATAGTAAGATGAAGAGAGAGAGAGACAGTGGAGATGATATGTCAGGGTACAACACTATACATTCTTAAAAAGAAATACCACATTGAGCAGTTCATATATATTTCTTTACTGCCCACAATGGGCTGAACATAGAGGGGACAAACAAGGACAAACTGATTAAGTCGATTATATCTACCCCAATGCGTAACTGGTACTTATTTAATCGACCCCGAAAGGATGAAAGGCAAAGTCGACTTCGGCAGAATTTTTCATTCAGAACGTAGCGGCAGACAAAATACCGCTAAACATTTCGCCCGGCGTGCTAACGTTTCTGACAGCTTGCCGCCTTTATGTATATTTCTAAATACACAATGCTCATGAAAATGCAGAACGTTCATAGCTGAATCTGAGAAGACAGCAGTGACTTGGCGCAGATACTAACAAAACGAGAGACGGAGCTGCATACGGTCGGACTGTTCACCACCTACCTTTAAACCATTGAGGACTGGACATAATCTCAATTTTCGAACATTAATTTCCCTGTTTGAACAATTTATATATATACACATATATATATAAATTTTATAATTATAAGCCTAT
>NC_069001.1:26666495-26674833 GCF_001194135.2 Octopus bimaculoides | reverse complement strand
GAATGAGAAAATAAGAAGAAAAAACTGTTATGTATACCTATAATATAATGAAGAGAGAGAACTTACCATATTTTCCGAAGGTGGCGAGATAAACGTTTGTCAACGACCTTTTGGCAGAAGTGAAATGGATAACAAATATATACACAGGAAGTTAGCATGGTACGAAACAGGTAATCTCGTTTACTTCCTGTTAAAGAGGGGAGTGGAGAAGACAGCAGAGGCTTCATGCGGTTAGTACCAAAACGAGAGACGGAGCTGCAACGGGTCGAACCGTTCACCACCTACCGTTAAACAATTGAGGACGACGTAATCTCAATCTTCGAACATTAATTTCCCTGTTTGAACAATTTATGTTGTTGCGATCAGAAGTTTACCCCTTTCTTTTACATTAAAAATTGTCTGATCGTAATAGAATGTTGTTATTTGGTACTCCGTCGCTTACGACGTCGAGGGTTCCAGTTGATCCGATCAACGGAACACCTTGCTCGTGAAATTAACGTGCATGTGGCTGAGCATTCCACAGACACGTGTACCCATAACGTAGTTCTCGGGGATATTCAGCGTGACAGTGTGACAAGGCTGACCCTTGAATTACAGGCACAACATAAACGGGAAGTAAGAGTGGGAGAAAGTTGTGGTGAAAGAGTACAGCAGGGGTCGCCACCATCCCCGGCCGGATCCTCGTGGATCTTTAGGTGTTTTCGCTCAATAACACACACACAACGCCCGGTCTGGGAATCGAAATCGCGATTCTATGACCACGAGTCCGCTGCCCTAACAACTGGGCCATTGCACCTCAACTCGTAACAGAATAGATCTGCTGTATCAAAGCTGACGTGCAGATAAACAATATTAACAGTAACAACCAGTTGCTTTCATAAAAAAAAAAGAAAAAAAGTGCACTCCTTTTGCGTTCATAACGACTTCTAACTCGTATAAAATCTGAAATGGTTTTACAAGGAGAAGT
Organism: Octopus bimaculoides; assembly: GCF_001194135.2. Lineage (NCBI taxonomy): Eukaryota > Metazoa > Mollusca > Cephalopoda > Octopoda > Octopodidae > Octopus > Octopus bimaculoides. Next base: position 26,673,866 of record NC_069001.1, on the reverse strand, counting down.
GTATTTCATTAAACTGGTCTCACTGTATGATTAGTTAATAATTATGTTAAAAGATAAAAGTAAATGTTTATCTTTGTGGGTTTTTGAACAGTGAAGAAAATAATCTGATGTGATTAAACAAATCGCTTTATCTGCTGCTCAACTAACTCTACTGTCTACCATGTATGAAAAGTAAAAGACAGTCTTCGTTCATGAATGACCATGGGGTAGCACCTTGAAAGTTCGTCTCCGAGGTACAAGTCTGGACCTGTTTGTTTGCGGAAGACCAGCAATCACCCACGCATACCAGTCACTCCTCTCCACACCACCGATGTTGTGCAGGGAACAGGCAAAAGCTGTTACAACTTGGCTCTCAGTGACATCACAACTCATTTCTGCAGCTGAGGGAGCTAGAAGAACGTGAAATAAAGTGTCTTGCTCAAGACCGCCGCACACATACCAGGAATGGAACTTACGACCTGTACGACGATGCTCTAACCACTAACATATAGGCATTCACTACATTATAATGATGTGAATAAAGAATTTCAAATATAAGTAACACGACACACATTTTGTAGGGGAGACGTTAGACTTCATAATGCCTTCAGTCATTGACATAAATTTACTATCAGCTACCCACGCACGATGAAAATGCATAATTGCGCGCTGTGGGATTTGAAAGTGGAACTTAATGAAATGTGACTAAACATCTTAAAACATTTTATCCTTTTTTTCTTCTAATTCTGACATCAATTAGTATTAGCAATTCAAATAAAGTTTTATTTCTTTGTTTACTCGTTCGTTTTCTTTTCGTTAGATTTAGACTAGCAATTTTGAGGGGGAGAAGCTACTCGATAAATCGTTTACAATACTTGAGGGATACTTTGTATTATCGAAACCAGAGCAATAACCAGCCAACTTGATCTTAGTGGGATTAAATTGAGAAAGTAAAAGAACAAAAAAGAAGAAATAACACAAAGTAATTTCAGAACGTTTTACTATTTTCCTTCCGTTTCAGTTATCAGACTTCGGTTGGACTAAAGCGCCGCCTTAGAAAGGTTTAGTTGAACGAATTGAAGGCAATTCTTGTCTTTCAAGTCTGTTATTTATTCTCTCTGTTTTGCCGAACCACAAAGTTACGGGAACATAAACAAAGTTATCCCTGCTTTGAAGTAGTGACGGGGGAACAAACACACACACATATATACATATATATATTATGGGCTTCCATATCGTTTCCGACTACCAAATTCACTCGCTATGCATTGATCAGTCTGGTGCTATAGTAGAAGTTACTTACTCCGCGCAAAGAGATTTAATCCGAAATCACACGATTCAAAAGAGGATTCTTAACCATATAACCACATGGCCTTTCTGAATTGAAAAATGCAAAACGCACAAGAATATGCCATAAACTTTTATTTGAACCTTTTACATCAGCATATAAAAGTTTAGCCAATCTTTTTATTCTTAGATTAGTGTAACTCTCCATATAATCTCACCCTTCGTTTTTTCTTGTCTATCATATACTTCTCATATATTATAGACTGTCTGTTTGCAAACCTGCTTATCTTTAAAATATAGCTACCACAAATTATAGACTGTCTGTTCAACAAAGTTTGAACTATAGTGTACTAAGATAGTTCTAACATTTATTTACAAAATTTTCCGTCAAATTGACTTTGTGATCTATGAACTGTGAAATTCTAATTAGAACGTTTGATTTTTCGCAAAAGATTAACAAAGACTTAGCTTTTACTTCCCTCACATCAAGAATATTTTTTATTGCTTAAATAGCTTCTTTCGCATTTTTCGATTAACAGAACATATTTTTATGATATATAGAAAATAAATTATGTTCTTGTTGTTTTGTTTAATAATTGGGCCCAATGAAAAAAAAATTAGAGAAGACAGATGGCTGTCTAAATTTCCTTTGCCAAAAATAATGAGCTATATTTTTGTTTCTTAAATATTTCTTCATTTCTTTACATCATGTTATATATTGTTCCAAAACGATCGTATATATCTAGTGTTATATATAATTGCTTCATTCTCCAGTTAGTTTCGTTACGTGGATTCGTTCGAAAGATATTCAGATAAATGTATCCATATTAGACATATTAATATCTTCCTCGTATATATTCCGTAAGCTTCGCACAATAATACTCATAAGACTTACTTCGATGTTTGATATATTTTAAACCATCTCACTTCTAGAATTCGCAATTGTATGCAATCTTAAGTTTACAGTGACTTAACACATACAACTAAAATTCTTATCAAATGTTAGGTTCTTTTAATGAGTTATGTCGTATATTTTCGAATAATAAGAAAATAGCATTGATGAAATCTTTGCATACTTCCAATCAATAATGGAAACCAAGTCAAACTCATCATTTAAACAGAATATTACATTCCGCCAGATCAACATTCTAGAAGTTTTTAATTACGGCTTAAATGAGATGAAAACACCATACTTTCTTAGTTTTACAACTTTCATTCAAGTTTCTAAGTGGTGCTAATTTCGGATTATAATCACGCTTCCAAGTTAGAAAGAAAATTAGGGATTTAATCCATTTATTTTATTGACCAGAAATGATTAGAGAAAGCGTAGACCTCGTCAGGATTCGAACTCAGAGCGAATATTGACAGAAAGTACATATCAATTATTAAAAAAAAAAAATTGTACCGTCCTGGTACTTCCTCCACTCCTCTGTGTAATGGTCTTAATTTATATCATCTGATATTCTTATTTCTCCTCTTTTGAAAAGCTCTTAAAAATGTTTGAGAGACTTAGATCAAAATATATAAGCTTAGAAGGATAACTGAAATAATTTGAAAGGTTTCAAAATAATTGTCCAGAATTAGGTTTATTTGCGCACAGTATGACCAGAGGCAATTAAGAAGTTCATTTTTCGACCGTGTGGATAGAGAAATGATGCCACGGTGCAGCCTTTAAGCAAGTGATTGTCTACCACACGTTGAAGAGGTCAATACATAGTGAAAGAAGACAAAACCATAAAGTACCCTTACACAACCACACGCGAACAGAGAGATAGAGAGAAGGAGAGAGAGAACGCATGAAGTTTAGTACATCTTAATTTGTCTAAAGGAGGCATCTACGCACTGTGTGCCTCATGAGTTTACTTAGATATGTGTACAGTGTCTGTCTGAATATGAATTAGATAAAGAGAATGTGAATATATATTTTTACCGGTATTTATTGAAAAACATTTAATTTTCCTGCCGCATTAGAAGTGTAGATGCTTATAAGGGGTTAGCATTTAAACTGACCTGAAGTGAAAAAACAGTAATGAAAACAGAAATGAAGGAAAAATTACTTTCGAGTAGAAATGAACTGCGATATTAATAATGGCTTAAAATTTTGCCACAAGGGCAGCAATTTTGTTTGGTGAGGGGATGAGCAGATAACATCGACCTCAGTGTTCAATTGGTGCTTATTTTATTGACCCCCGAAAGGATGTAAGTCAAAGTCAACCTCGGCGGAATTTGTACTCAACGTAGCGACGGGCGAAATATCGCTAAGCATTTCATTCAGCGTGCTAACGATTCTGCCAGCTCACCATCTTAACTGTGGAATCAATCTTTTTCTACTCTAGGTACAAGGCCTGAAATTTTGGGGGAAGAGGCCATCGATTAGATGGAACCCGGTACACAACTGGTATTTAATTTATCGAAGCCGAAAGGATAAAAGGCAAAGTCGACCTCGGCGGAATTTGAACTCAGAACGTAACGGCAGACAACACAGCTAAGCATTTCGCCCTGCATTCTAGCGACTCTGCTAGCTCGCTGTCTTCACTATGGTATTAATGATGCAAAGTTGAGCCGCTCTCAACTTATGGAAACGAGCATTTTCATTTGGTAGTGCGTAAAAACTGATATGACCGGTAGCGAGATGGGAAATTGGTTATCAGCATTAACTCTGTCTCTTTACGTTGTAGGTTCAAATTCCACCATGGTCAACATTTTTCAATTTTACGGGGACCGGTAATATAAGTACCAGTTGAACACCGATGTCCCATGAAAGTTGCTAGCCAGCTATCAAAATTGGAAACTATTAAATAAGAGCGATAAAACAAATACCGTAGTATGTATAGGAGTGGTTCGTGAAAAAGTAACAGAAAATCTAGGTGGTGCGACAGCATGACTGCAGCCATTCGTCTAAAACTGAAACTATTAAATTGAACAATGAAAGTTACTATCTGAAATAGTATGAAACTCTTAATTAACTTTATTTCAGCCTGAAATAGCCTCACCAATATCTGATTCTAGATGCAGTAATAAGTGATATTCTCACAGTTTCTGACGGATATAATTTTAGTAGTAAATTACTTAGCCTAGAATATATTTGAATTAGTTACTCAGATTTCTACGAGGAATAATTTTTACGTTAAACCAATTTTTAAACCAATTACATCAAGAATTCGCTCCGCAAAAATATAATTTCCTTAATGTGTAATACGATATCTCGTACTTCATTTTGGTGAATAATAACTAACAAATAAATAAATAAAAACTTAAAATATCATAAAAATACAAAAAAAGATATACATAAGCATCGTCTATGTAAGTTATTTCTCAGATTGCTTTTCAAAGATATTTATAACAGAATACTGATCTGATGTGTGAATCCCTGGGGTCCTTTTAAAATAATATATTTTCAATCTTCTTCTATGAGCTTATTTACTGGCTTCCGCCCCCACCCCAATGCTGTATAGTTTGAAAGTGATTGCTGTAGTACTAGATATTACCAAGATGTGTCGAATCGAGATTAACCTTCCGGTTTCGAGTCCCGTTTCAAACACTTCAATATAAAATCGTTCTAAACAACAATTTCATACTGATTTCAAATTTTGGTGCCATGCTAGCAATTTCAGGTGGGAGTGCTAAGTCGATTACATGGACTGCAGTGCTCATGTGATACTTATTTCATCAACACCTGGTCTGAACCACTGGAACAATGCCAGCAATATTGGAGGAAGAAGACAGTCGATTGCATCCACCCCAATGCTCGACCCCGAAAGGATGAAATGCAAAGACGACCTCGGCGGAATATGATCTCAGAACGTTAAGATAGACGGCGTAGTAACGACTAGCTGCATTCATTTTGAAATCTTTGTCCTCTATCCTGGAAAGTTGAAAAAATGAAGTTGACTCGATGGGTTACGAACACGTGAAACAAATATTCAGAAGAAATACCGCTAATATTTTGTGCGATATGTTAACGATTCTAGCAGTTCGTCGCTTTTTCGCTGCTAATATAATTCTTTGTACTATAGATAGAAGCAAGGAATAACACTTCCGGGGAGGAGGATAGTGAATTATATCAACTATAGTGGTTGACTAGTACTTAATGTATAGAATTTAAGAGAGGAGAGGCAAAGGTCACCTCGGTGGTAAAACAGAAATCCGAGCGTTAAGACGTAGGAAATACCACTAGACATTTCGCACAACGCTGTAACGATTTTTTCAACTCACCGCCTTGTACATTAATAGAATAATCCTTTCTCTAATAGGCACAAGACCTGATATTTTGGAATAAGGGGGTAGTCGATTACATCGACTCCAGTACTTGACTGGTACTTATTTTAGCAACTGCGGAAGTATGAAAGGCAATGTTTATCTCGGTGGTAAATTTAAAATCCGAACGGAGAGGCGGTTGAAATGCTGCTAAATATTTTGCACGGCGCAGTAACGATTCTGCCAGGTCACTGTCTTTTGCATTGATAATATAATAAAACAGAAACAAGAGTGGTTTTATTAATCTTCAGTGCAAAGAAAAGAAGTAGATTGGCAGATAAATCTTGCTGAGGTGGAAGTTTTTCTTTTCTCATACTGGGATGTCGATAATCACAAATCTGTCTGCGACTTAATTTAAAAGCCAAAAATTAGCCGAAAGGATGGCAGTAGGTGGTAGAATAGTTAGACAATCTTTAAAACATGCTTCATAGTACTTAGTTACGGCTCTTTACATTCTGATTACCACAAAGTAATTTCTCAGCCGCTTTGCCGGTTTTTCAACATACACCGCTCTCTCGTTGAGTGTAAATAATTGTAGGAAATACTGTTTCATTCAGACGTGTAATTTTAATGATTTTGTATTTGTCAAACTGAAAGAATAAGTTTCTGTCAAGGATATACATATGGCGCAAAGACACACATTTTCGGGCTGGTGAGAGACAGCTAGATTACCTCGATCTTGTGCTTAACAGCTAATCGGCGTAGAGAGTCTTCGCCAGTAAAGTGGAAAGTGAAAATCACCCTCGGATGTATACATGAACTCAACATATAGCGGAACGTAAATAAACACTGCGTGACATTTCCGTGTTGCTCTGCCATGTGGAGTTTGTCTATACACTTAACTCTTTTGTTTCCCGAACCAAGTAGTTAGGGCCGCTGTACATGGTTGCTAGACCTGGTAGAAATAGCAGTCAAACATTCTTCAAATAATACTCTATCATTTCAAAAGGTTACAGTATACATGCGAGAATATTGTGCCTGTTGCATACTAGAAGGTTACGTTTTATCTTTTTTCTTTCGTTTTATTTGGCTCAGTCACTGGGCTACAGCCATGCTGGAGCACCGCCTTACAGTCCTCAGTCGAGCAAATCGTTACCAGTATTTATTTCTAAGTGTTTTACGTATTTTATCGTTCTCTTCCGCCGACCCACTTTGTGACGGGGACAAGAACAAACCATCTCCATTTGTGAAGCAGAGGCTGGGAACAAACACGGACACTTACCCAATGTAACAATTGCCCAAGATGTAGCGCGAAGAGGGTAATCCCTAAAACGCATGGCCGTAAAGCGAGCTTCTCAAGCTTACAACTGGAAACACATTTGTATCAACGAATAATTCCAAAAACAATATATCAGTTACCACAGTTATTAATGTAGAGGTACGTAATGATGGGTTGGCAGAATCGTTAGCGTTCCGATGCTCCGGATTTTGTACTCTGAGTTCAAATTCAGATATAATAAGTTTTGCTTTCATTCTTTCAAGATCGAAAAGATAAAACCTCAGCAAAGTACTAGGGATTGGTGTAATAAGACTGTTCTTTCTTCCGACCCTTCAATTTCTAATCTTGTGCCTCGAGAAGATCATATACTAACAATAAACTCATTTCACTTCTTACTCTTCTTCTTCTACTACTACTACTACTACTACTACTACTACTTTTGATGTGATGAGCTAGCCCCTTCTGTCGAAATTTTAGGACTTGTATCTATGTTAGCTGGGTTATTTCTATTATTATTATTAGTAGTAGTAGTAGTAGTAGTAGTAGTAGTAGTAGTAGTAGTAGTAGTAGTAGTAGTAGTAGTAGTAGTAGTAGTAGTAGTAGTAGTAGTAGTAGTAGTAGTAGTAGTA
>NC_069001.1:26664797-26666107 GCF_001194135.2 Octopus bimaculoides | reverse complement strand
GTGTGTGTGTGTGTGTGTGTGTGTGTGTGTGCGTGCGTGTGTGTGCATGTGCGTGTGCGTGTGTGTGCATTCGCTTTTCACACGAGAACGCAAATTGGTTCCATACTTGGGTTGCGTGAATGATTTCAGGTAGAATGCCTAACATGGTCTTCACTTTATTTTTTTATTATTAAAAATAAGTAATATTGTTTTATTTATATGATTCATGTCAAATTCCGATATTAACGCGAGCTAGACATGTCTATCACAGACATCATCACCCCTGCTAGTCTCATAATCACCCCTGCTAGTCTCATAATCACCCCTGCTAGTCTCATAATCACCCCTGCTAGTCTCATAATCACCCCTTTCTACCGCTGCATCACTTTACCCCTCTAACACCAGATACGTATATATATATATGTGTGTATATATACCGTGTTAAGGCTATTGGTTATAACCCGAGTGAAACCGGGTCCTTCTGTTCGTATTTAAAAAAGAAACTAATCGACTATTTGATTAATTGTGCTGTCAGCCAATGAGACGTATTGATTTGACAAAGTTATTTCATCCCCATACGCGACCTCATCAACAACATGCCATCTCTACTGCAGGTCTGATTCAAGTCTACAAAATAATCTAAACGTCTAATTTTCATATGTATTCACAAAATTCATTAACATGTGATTCGAACTCAAATATAGTTCTGTGACGAAACTAAACACTGTAAAGAACGAAGCTAAATAATATTCCGATGAAATCATGGTTCTGACACTTGTTTCGGTCTATTGTATTAAATAACATTGACAGGTAAGTTAATAAGACGTAAGGTATTTCCGATAAAAGTGTGTCAAATATGTCGACAATAGAAATATTATTTGATCATATCAAGGCTTTGTATTGTTCTATTAGGCTAATACGTCTTGAAGTCTGTTCAACGATGACGTTTCAGAGCAACATTTCTTTATACATCCTTACTTCCTCATGAAGATCTCTCTCTCTATCCATCCCTCTCTGTCTGTCTGTCTGTATGTCTCTCTCTCTGAAAAACACACGCATACAAATACATATAGACATAGGCATACACACACACACACACATACGTGTTTGTGTTCGAGTGTTCTGTGTCACTATTTTCACAGTGTGGACACTGAAGCATCGAGCATGTAAAGCTTTGCCATAAAATCTAATTTCTAATTAAGTGTCAATCATTTTTACTTCATATGTGCGAATGTACAAATACACACAGATTTACATATCCCTCTCTCTCTTTTTGTACATACACACACACACATTTATAGTACAACAATTATACACACACACACACACAT
>NC_069001.1:26661217-26664787 GCF_001194135.2 Octopus bimaculoides | reverse complement strand
TATATATATATATATATATATATATATGGGGAGATAGAGAGAGAAATTGAGAGAGCGCGGCGGGGAGATGAAATTCGTAGCTGAATCAAACACAAAAGCGCGGCTGTGTATCTGATTGTGCTGCAAGTTTTATATCTTTCGGTGAACATTAAACGCTAGAATGTTTCACGTTATAAATGTAGCATCTAATAATCAGCATGCCGTACATATACTGCTAACCACTGTTTTCACGCATGATCTTATGTGTAATCAATCTAATGGAATTTCTGTTGTTGTGGTAAACTTAATCCCACATTCCATTCAATACGATTACCTGGATGAAGCCTCCTTTCGAAAGAGTCCACTCAAGTATTTGAACGATTTGGTGTGAAAGAAACCCTGAAGGTGTTATCTGGTTTCTCTCTAAGCCACAATAATAAAAACATTCAGTAAAACCCACTCATTGGAAAACGGGTTATCCACCCACCTAGCTTGTGAATTATATGAGAATCGAAACATAGTCACGTGGATTTGCTGGCTGTAAAGACGAAAAATCATATCAAGGAATCTATGATTCTCTTTCTTTGTGTTCCTGACAATATAAAAATATTCAAAAGGGTCTATTCAGTTCGTAATAGAGCCTTCTAAAATGGTGGATTAGACGAGAAAATTTAATATAACCATTGTACGCGGGTAGAACGTTTGTGTAAATTGCTATGCATATCATTAGATTGCTTAGCGTAGTTGTAATATTGCTCTCGGAGAAGCCAGCTTTAGACAAGAGATTTTCTCCAATATATGTAGGAAGTAATCAACTCCCCTATTTAAAGTATTGAAAACGGATGTGAATATCTATCGTAATATCTTCTCTTACGTATGATGCATAGGAAAATATGATTACGGTGTAATCAGGTGAACTATTTCCCTAGAGCAAAAGAGAAAGAATCTACATCAGGCGTGTAGAATATATTTTTAGGAACAACGGAATTGTAAGTGTTAGAATATCAGTACTGAGAAATATTGAGTGTCTTTAATTTCAGAAATTGAAAGAATTAAACTTACATTAAAATATAATTTTAGATTAAAGATTTAAAGTTTTTCTTTTATCATACAGGACTTTAGTCAGTGTGTTTTTTTTTTTCCCAATTTATTATATTTTGAAGTTTAATTTAAAATATATGTATTTTTAAACCTAACGTTTTAAAAATATCTATAAAGGCATTCCAAGAATTAATACGTAATATCTAAAGCCTTGAACAATATTTTCTTTGTATATCTGCGGCAGAACTCTTCGCCCATTTATTTGAATCAATACACCTCAGTTCACCTATTGAGAACAACTGATCAAGTTCCTTGTCTCTGGCACAGACAGAAGAATACTAATGAATCATTCTTATTTGATGCAAATATGTGCCATGCGTTATGTATTTCACAGCAAATAATTTTCGATCGAAACACTCATTTATCATAATTTATAGAGCCTGTGTTCAACTATAAAATCGATTAGATAAAGTATGGTATATGTCACTGCTTCAGTGCAGAATATATTTTTGCTTGTGATTTTCTAGTAAGATGCAATAATAAAGTTCTTTTCTCGCTTGCTTAAAGAGAGACCTTAGATGCAACCGATCAACCAGCTCTAAAATGGAAGCAAAATATCTCTCAGAACACATTCCTATCTAATCAAAACAAGGAGATCACATGTTAGATAATGTACTCTACGATAAAAAAGAAGACGCGATGGTCACATTTGGACTACTTTTTATGTAGGACAGTACTTCCTAGGAGAATGTTCAACATATTGGGATTAACAGAGCATCTTTGCTCAAATCAAAACCATGGACACATTTGATATTGAACTGATAAATTTGATAACATATTTCAAAATAAGCTATCTGTAGAAGATGCCCTGGATGCAGTTTGTACGCATTTTATCAAATATTATCTTGCTCAGGAAAGACTTGGGGGCAGCTGACACAGACAAATATAAAAGTAGCAACAAAAATGCTAAAAAGGTAAACATGTATGCTGTTATCTCTGCAAATTTCAAGTTTGATATTTTATCCAAGTTACATGGGTCGTCTGATGACGGAGTATCTTACTTTTTATCTTGTATGCTTTAGGGTAATTTGAATGTGAAAATTATCGTCGGAATATTCTGCACGAGAGACTATATAACATGATACGCTAGTATAAGACATCTATGAATGGGAAAGCTTCTTTGAAGACGTATGTGCATGTGGAAATATGCGTCTGTATGTATGTTTAAACCTGTGTTTAAGTGTGTGTGAATGTAAACACACACCCACGTGTATGTATATAGGGAGGCAGAGATAGAAAGCGGAGATGTAAACAATTGTAAACAAAAGGAGAAGACTCGTTGAGGAAAATAGAATTATTCAATTTTGGGGTGGTGATACTTCACCGTGTTTCACGTTGTGGATGTACGCGGGATTGTGTAAACTGAACGATTAAATGCGATATTTATTAAACATGTGAACGCTTGAACGCTTGAATATCATTAGGAATATTTGTTTGATAATACGGAATAAGGAATAGCACTATATGCGTTGATTCAAAAATAGGTGAGACAGACGGTGTATAATATTTAAATAATATAGATAAAGAAATATATACCCGTATGTGAGAAATGCATGTTTATTTATGCAAACATGTAAAAGTTATAAAGTGTTCATAATATTTTTTGCGTAAAAATAATGTAACACTGTAACTAGAAAAATGGCTAGTTATGTATAAATTTCTTTAACAACTTCAAAGTATATGTGATTCATATCATTTCTGAATATTTCAATATATGGAATACAAACCGCTGCTTCAAACATCACATACAGATTACATAATTGCATTGGATATACTTGCAGCCTCGTGCAATAGCAGGGCATATCACATCGTTCGACAATTACTCGTAGATATCAAGAAGTAATGTACAACAGTCTGTCACACTGGCAAAGTTGTTCGCATATATTTCCAAGTAAACCGATGTGGGGAACGTAGTTCCCTAGTTCCCGTTCATCGTGATAGGAACAGCTGTCACATATCTCTCAAATGAAACCCTACAATCATAAAACCTCACAATTTATAACGTCGCCAAAGATACATAATATTAGGGTAATATTATACAATAAAATGTTTATCCGTGAAGGATCATACGTGGCTCAACAACAATAACCAGAGAAGTTTCCGCTGAAATTATTAGTTCGTACTGATACATTATAGGCACATAGTTATGATTGATTAATTAATTCACTTCTGTGCTAAATACTAACCAAAGTCGACTCTTTGATGGTTAAGCTTTCCTGTTTCAATAAAAGATGTATCAATAAAGTGCAGATGTTGATTTAATCGAATGTTTCTTGTCTCGAAATGTCTGACCTGAAGCCTACGCAGCAATTGATATTTGTAGCAATATTCAGATGTTCTAATTAAGTCTGGACATATCTATTTATCTATCTATCTATCTAGCGATATGTGTGTCTCTCTATATCTGTATATATATATATATATATATATTTGTGTGTGTGTGTGTGTGTGTGTGTGTGTGTGTGTGTGTGTGTGTGTGTGTGTGTGTGT
>NC_069001.1:26660276-26661132 GCF_001194135.2 Octopus bimaculoides | reverse complement strand
GTGAGAGAGAGTGAGAGTGTAAGAGAGTAAGAATGTAGAGGGTGTGTGTGTGTGTATGCATATTTATATATACATGCATGTATGCGTGTATGTGCTTGAATCTATACGTTTTTGTAGTCGATGCTATAAGAGTGTTAATAATAAGACAATCTTTAGAACAGACTCCATCACAATCATACAAGACTGGGCCATCCAAAGTACGAACTATTGCTATATTCTCATATTTCACTTAAATTTATAATGAACGCAAATAAGTGATAGGATTACTAAAAACAAACAAATTTAATCTATCAGTTAATTCCAATAAGACACTTCGATTAAATGAAAACAAACAAAATTATTACGAGGGATGAAGAAATAAGACAGTAATACTTCATAAGTTATTACTACAAGATACGAATATATTTTAATGTATTCTTATTTTTCTATCAAACTCATTTATTATTCAATCTCAGAAACCAATCTGAGATAGTTTTCATTAAAATATCATTATGCCTGACACTACCTGAATCCTAATTGGTTTTTATGTTCTGACAACGAAATATAAAAAAGACGGAGAAAAAAAATTAATTATAAAAAAAAAAGAAATAAAACGTGAGCATATGTGTCACTGTGTATAAGAGAATACATACAAACATGTATGGACGAACACAAGAGTGTGATTTGCAGTGTATACTAGTTTTTATATGCGTGTATAAAGTTGATTTGTAGGATGGCAGCAATTTTAATAAGAAAAGTATTTTCATGGAAAACACTTCAGGTTGGGAAGTATTACGAAAGCATGAGAGTGAGTAGTTTCTCTCTCTCTCTCTCTCTCTCTCTCTCTCTCTCTCTCTCTCTCTCTCTCTCTCTCTCT
>NC_069001.1:26658054-26660263 GCF_001194135.2 Octopus bimaculoides | reverse complement strand
CTATATATATATATATATATATATATATATACACAAACAGACACATACGCATACGTTAATATCGTTCAATGAGAAAGAGCGCTCAACACCGCATTGGTGGATTGAAATCCTTTATTTAACGGTTAATTCTACTATTGGTTTCATGTTGAGAGAAATCCCTTAATAATTATCAAGCCTTCCACATGGTACATCAGTGTCAGTCGCTCGATGTTCCTCGTACTAGGCTTAATATTTGATAAGGTATATCTCACGGCATGAAACCAATGGTAAACTTAACCTTTAAATAAGGTATATATATATATATACATGTGTGTCTCTGTGTGTGTGTGTGTGTGTGTGTGTGTGCGCGCGAGCGCATGATTATGTATGTGCATTTGAAGGTGGAGTGACACATATACATACACAAAAAACACTCATCATCATATATACATTGATGTACTCACACGCACACAAACATAGCGAAAGAGACAACTCTTTGTCTGTTTAAAATAGTTTTCCACATTTGATTCTCCGTTGGTTAAAAGGAAGCCTCATTCGCATGCAGTACAAGTAGTGTCTTAGAATGATAAAATGTTCAGCTAGAAGAGATCAGGCAACTCTATATGAGACACAATGCGGCTTCTCCAAGATATAAAATATACGAGAAAAGAGACCACCTTATTTATAACATAAATCGACATTATTTTGGTTACAATTAATTTATATTCGTTAAATTAATCATGAAATTGTGAGGTGAGATTTAATGACATGAAAAGTATTGACACAAATTTCAATCGTACACCACAAACTGCTCTGAACAAACACGTTGCTGTAAAATATATAATGTAAAACCACTGGACAGCTTCTGTGGGATCAATTGCTCTGCTAAAAGAGGCGGCTGGATAAGTTTGTATTGAAAGCTACGTTAACTAATAGTTGAAATACATTAACATATAAAGGAACGTTTTAATCTTTTCTACGCTAGACACAAGGCCCGAAATTTTGAGGAGGGGCCAAGTCGATACGATCGATCCTAATACGCAACTGGTACTTCATTTATCGATCCCGAAATGATGAAAGGTTGTGCCCCAAATATAAGAACATAAGATGCTAAAGCGAGGTAAACACGTTAGCAAGAAAACCAGTATTCTAGAATTAATTCATTCGTTTCAGATCTCGAGTGTTTGCAACTAACACTGAGATCTGCACACGCGGTGGTGGGATTCAGTGAATTTTAAAGTCGTACGTACATCTAACAGATACACCAGATCTAGTCCTGAAGCAAAGCGAGGTAAGGAGGCGGGAAGTGCACCTTCACGACTGATGTGGGACCACAAACAATAAAATGCGTCCACACATGCAACCAATGAATATATTTTAAAACTCAGGTACACACACATACATATACAGGTACACATATATACACACAGAGGTACACACACATACACACACGCACGCACAAGCACAAACGCACACATATACAAGTATATGTATGGATACACGCATACATATACTTATGTCATATATATATATATATATATATACGTGATATATTTTATATAGATATATTTAACAGCATGCATAACATATTACACACATATACATATAAATGTGTGAATGCTGTATATTGAATCTATAAGAGCTATCCCCCCCCCACACACACACTCAAACACAACACCCCCACTACACTGAGCGTAACATTCAAGAGTATGAATGTGAGCTGGTAATAGAAATAGAAGCATCACAGATGATGCTCATAATAATTCTAGCAGCAGTAGTAGTAGTAGTAGTAGTAGTAGTAGTAGTAGTAGTAGTACAACTACTACTACTACTACTACTACTACTACTACTAATATTACTACTACTTACTACTACTGCTGCTGCTGATTTTAATTTAGATACTAACCACACATAAGTCAACATCTCGACGCTGTTCTGAAGAGAATGCTATCCGCTTAGTAATTAATACAGACGAGGTAGATATCAGGTTCCATTGATGCTGGTGACAGATGATATTCAAGTGTAGAGCGAGATAAGCACACTTACTAAATTTTCAAAGTATGTCTGTATTTTGCAAAAGGCTGCAAAAATTCTGAAGTGGTAAGAAGCGCACGTGTTTATGGAGCTAAAACTGTGTATGCGTGGATGTGTCTGTAACGTGGGTGTCTGAGGTTTGTTTGTATGCGTGCATATATGTGACGGTTATATATATATATATATATATATATAT
>NC_069001.1:26655734-26657729 GCF_001194135.2 Octopus bimaculoides | reverse complement strand
TATATATGTATATATATATATATATAAATATATATATATATATATATATATATATATATTCTCACACATGTATATTAATTATTGATGTATAGTTTATAAATGTATGTTATGCATAAATTTTCTTCGTATTCACATATAAAAATATACTATATATATACACACACAAACACACACACACACACACACACACATATATATATGTACTTGTGTGTTTATATATATATACGTGTGTGTGTGCGTGTGTTTATATATACATGTCTGTATGTGTGTGTGTGTGTTATACATGTATGTGTGCTCACGCATGTATTTATAGACTAATTATAAGTCTATAATATTTCATCTTTTATATCATACATACATACAGCATATAGAACAAGTAAAGTTGTTAGATACCGCACGAGTGGAAATATATATATATATATATGTTTGTGTGTGTGTGTATCTTAAATATATATATGTTCATATATCTAACCACACACACACACACACATATACACACACACGATGTATCGGCATTTGCCTTTCCCTTGGATAACATCGGTGAGGTGGAGTGGGAAGGCTGGTATGCATGGGCGACTGTTGGTCTTCGAACAACCTTGCCCGGACTTATGCCTCGCAGGGGAACTTTCTCGGTAAAATCACATGGTCATTCGTACCCTAAAAGTGTCATTACTTTAACCTATCTATCTATGACCACGGGTGCATCGTTGGCGATTTTCTTTCTCTGTCTTCCCTTCTTTGGACTTTTCCTATACTTCTGATGAAGAGCTCCGCTCGAAACGTGGAATCCTCTTTCTTTTCTTTCCTGAGCGTTCAATAACTTATTCCACGTCTTTCGTGTTTTTACTTGCCTGTCCATTTTGAATTGACTGCATATATATAGTCAAGATGGCTATGTCAAGATGGCTATTTATGTATTCTTCTTCCCACTTAGATTTTAAATGTTGCCACAATAGTAATATGTTCATTCTGCTGTAATTTTCTATATTCTTGTGCAGCTGAAGATTGCTCTGCATTTTGCATTTAATGTAATGCTCACATTACTTAAATAAATGGAGTAGCATGAAACGTGCGTACTGCAATAACCTTTAAAATCCGTGTTGCTTTTATGATATATATATATATATATATATATATATTTACACACGCACTTATCATTTAGTGTATGGTGATTCACACTTTAACACTTTTGCTACAAAGCCCAAATGTTTTTTTGTTACTTGCACTACTTCAGATTACGAAAAACAAAAACAACTTTGTGCGGTGTAAGATTTAATTCTGAATCAACTTCGGCTCATTCTTTGCTGTAGCCCTATTAATAACCTCTTAATGATTGTGAAACTAGAAGCACACTCACGAAATATGTTAATAACATTTTTGCATATAGCTATCAGATATTTTGTCGGGTAACGAAACTTTCGGTTTTAACGAACTGATGACTACTTAATGATATATATATGATGGTAGGTTAACTTTGATATCTTGCCTGTGATACTGCCAATCTGAGTTTTACTCTCTAATTACATTTTAGCGGCTGCCTATATGTTTTCGATATATAAATATACTTCACTTCAGGAAATGTTAGTGATACTAGAATATGTCTGCATCTATGTGCATGTCGTATGCGTATGAATGTTTGTGTATTATTCATACACCCAAACATTCATACACAGAAAAAAATTACACACATAAATGTGTATATGTGAGTATGCATGTGTGTGTGCATAAAGTGTTAGCTGGGGAATCCGCAGTGAGTTTACGTCAGTAGAAAATAATCCAACAGAATATACAATTAAAAAGCTGAAACTATTTTCAATGAATCATAGCGTCTCGAAGAGGAAAATAATTATCGGTATAAATTATATATTTTTCGCCTATAACACATGGTATAATATATTCACTAAAGTGTTATTTTTATCAGCTGCTCATGCTTACACACACACGGCTGTACGTATATATATATATATATATATATATATATATATATATATATAT
>NC_069001.1:26648652-26655370 GCF_001194135.2 Octopus bimaculoides | reverse complement strand
ATATATATATATATATATATACATTAACACCCACATACACCTATACACACGTATCTTACACGCATGTGTCTGTGCGTGCATGTCTCAAATTCTTCATATTTTCTTCTCAGTGGCGCAAAGTCACTAGTGTCAGCCCGTTTGGATTTGCTTGTAACACACACCTCGCTATGATGTCTATTAATTCCATACCTAGCCTCTTTCTAATTAGAATAACATACATAATTGAGTTCAGATTAAGCAATAATACCAAGAAAGTATATTACTTTTGAGAGATGTTTTATATATTCAGCTGATGAAATCTGTGATATACAAACTCACCAGAGACTTTGTAGGTTGCAGATCGATCTGCTAAAAATCTTACCAAATCTTCAACAGATGACATTTTACTGGCTGGGATGAACGTGTGACATATCGGAGATTGTGAGTAAAAAAAAAAAACCTTTATAAATGGGTTAAGGAGACGCAGAAGATACGTATTGACTATTAAACGCAGTGCTGTATCTCCTTAGAATATCACATACTACTGTTTTGGAAAAGAAGTGCTACATTTAAAATATGGAGTTAATTGACAAACAGATGCAATGGTCTCGGTCGGCACATTTGTTATTGTAAGATTATGCAGTTGCGGTTGACCAAGGGTTTAACTATAACATTTCTACTAGAGATTTTGGGGCCAGAAATTTTGCGAGGACGGGGCTAGTCGATTACATCGACCGCCAACGCTCAGCTGATGAGTATTTTATCACCCAAAAGGATAACAGGCAAAGTTTACCTTGGCATAAAGCTACAAGAAATACCACCAAACATTTTGTCAGGACTTTCATGGGCTAAAGAATAACGGCTTCAAATTTTAACACAAGGCCAGCAAGTCTGGGGCAGGGAGTAAGTCAATTACTTCAACACTTGTGCTCAACTGGTACCCATGTTGGCGGGATTTGAAGACAGAACATAAAGCCGAGTGAAACACCAGTAAGCATTTTGTCCGGGGTGCTAAGAATTCTGCCATCTCACTGCCTGTCAAGGGTTAAACAATAATAACAAAGGAAAGTATAAGACCAATATTGAATGCATTAGTTTATTCACAGAGGAGACCAATTCCTTTATCGGAACAACTGGTGGACATTGTCTAGGAACGACTGCTGCGAACAACAGTTATAGTAAATTTGGTCGTAATGCATCAATTTAATTTAAATAAAATAACACCCTTTTTACCGGGAACAAATATGTCTACATCTATTCAAGAAAAGGAAGGGGAATCTTCACGGAATTTAAAATATAACTTTGTTGTGCCTAGGAAGAATCACAACACCAATATCAGTAACACATGCATTGGTTCAATCTCCTTCCTTTATTATTAGTCTGCAGGTTCAATATCTATTCAACTAACGAATTGATTGCTTGTTTAATTTGCTGTTTTTCGTCAAAGCACGTTCGTTGCTGTTTGCAACCTTTTCAATGACCTCACTTTCGGCCGTTACGGAGGACATGTACGTGTCTCTGAAACTTTGTTGCTTGTATTTGTGTGGAATATGGTAAATAAAATAACTGGTATCAAGTAAATATATAAAGATGTGAGGAACTGAACAGAGTAACAATTCTTGACTGGTGTCGGACTTATTACATCTCATCAGTGAAACATAACACAGACGTCAGTACAGCGTCTTAATCACCAGATAGTTATAATTAATGCTCGTTAATGATCACCGGGTAGGATAATAACTTTTAAAAAATGATTAGAGGAAAATACCCATGGCCGACTGCTGCAATAAATATTAATACTAAAGTGTACGCTAACACTTAATGTAGTACGTTGGAGTAAATGATAGCTAGCGTGCATTCGTTGAAAAGCTGCACATGGCCTATTATACCGATGCGCAAGATGACGTTGATAATGGTGATCATGCTAATGAGATATATGATGATAAACTAATTACTATGTAACATTATTAGCCAAGCTAAGCAGCCTGAAATGCGCTAACGTCTAGCGTTTATTTATAGTTTTGTTCCAGTTCACCTAAACCAGATTTCTCATACCTTATCGGATTTCATGAAAGGCATGTTGTGATGTATGTAATGTATGTGCGTGTACACACACACACACACACACACACACACACACACACATATACATACATGTACACTAACAAGCGCGCGCGCACACGTACTTAGATACATATGTGTGTGAGTATAATCATATATATAGATATAAAACGTTATAATCATGTATATGAATATATGTATAGAGAAAGAAAGAAGAGCGTAAGAGATAGATAGATAGATAGATAGATATATATATAGAGAGAGGGAGAGAGAGAGAAATAAGGAGGTGGAGAGAGAGCGAGAGGCAAGGAGTGGAGTGAGAGCGAGAGGGAAGGTCGGGAGAGAACGAGCAAGAGGGAATGGGGGAGGGAACGAAAGGGAAGGATGGGAGAGAACGAGCAAGAGGGAAGGGGGGAGGGAACGAAAGGGAAGGATGGGAGAGAACGAGCAAGAGGGAGTGGGGGGACAGATAGCGAACGAGAGGGAGGGAAGGGGAGAGTGATATTGGGAGGGAGGGGGGAGTAAAAGGGTGTTCTATATAGATACGAACATTTCCTGATTATACTCCTGTATTCCATGTTAAAATGTTCAATGTAAGTTGAATAAAGTAATAATTAACCTGTCGAAGCGTTGTCGTCTTGGAACAAATGGAATACTCATCGTTCTCCGCTGTTTGTAGAGAATGGTTCTACATCATCGTTAAGACTATTGCTAGATATTGCTAATTTGGCTTAGCCTCAGGTCGGCGTTCGTAAGAACGACGTAGAAATCATTAGCATTCACAAGGGGGGGGGGGCTTATGCATCGTTATCCTTTAATGGTTTCAGGCAATCGACTGCGCCCACTCCGAAGAAACGTTTCGAAAGATTTAAGTCAAAAACATCACGCCAGTACTTAAATTTACTTTCTTTGTTTCTGTCTGTGTCCTGTACTTATTCCATCGTCCACTTTTGCCGAGCTGCTACAGTTTTCAAGTGGTGACAAACAAAAGCCACCTCCCACACACATGCACTTGCACATATATGAACGGTCAATAGTAGAATTCAGGTTACCAAGTAGTAACGTAGTGAAACTGAACTCCAAACCAATTGGTTTAAGGCGAGTTTCCTAACCATACAGACATGCCTGCACCTAGGTATAACATTCTCAAGATTCTATTATTTTATGCGTCCCTTCCCTTTCTAAATACACAACAATTGAGGGGAACAGTTAACTTCTTTTTTATAAGTTAAAACCATTACATTAAGGTGAGATGAA
Source organism: Octopus bimaculoides (assembly GCF_001194135.2). Taxonomy (NCBI): domain Eukaryota; kingdom Metazoa; phylum Mollusca; class Cephalopoda; order Octopoda; family Octopodidae; genus Octopus; species Octopus bimaculoides. Next base: position 26,652,073 of record NC_069001.1, on the reverse strand, counting down.
GTAGAACATACTAAGCAGTAACTGGGTTTAAAAATTTACGATACTTTGATATTGGACTGTAAAATAAAATATAGTATAAAGGACAATATTTAAAGGGAAAACACATTCCGTTATTTGAAACGTAGGAATAGAGGGAGAAATTACATGAGAAGAGAAAGACAGAGAAAAAGAACGTTATATACACAGATACACAGTTAAACACGCATACATACATATGTGTGTCTCTGTACACACACACACACACATATATATATATATATATATATATATATATATATATATATATATATATATATATATATATATATATATATATATATACACACAAATGCACACATCAATCGATCTATCTATATTTTATATAATTACAGATATAATGTTATTGTAATATATGACAGATATATATCTATATATGCGTGTCTGTAACTTAATGTGTATGTGTGAGAGTGTGTATGAGTGTGTGTGTGTGTGTGTGCATCATCTACATATATGTATGGACCAATATGTCCATATATGTATGTACACATGATTATCTTTGGAGGTACGTATTTGTATGTCACCAGCCCAGAATTTGAGCGGAGACTTTATATATAAAGTTCAAGCATGCTTTATTTGCACATATTTCTTTAACTCAAACCATTACAACCATTTCTATAAGTCTAGACATTTGAACCCGGTCAAGGAGAAATGCATAAAATATGTACATATACATAGCTATGCAATTTATATATGTGCGTGTGTAGGCATATGTTTGAGTGTGTATGTATGCATGCATGTATATATATATGTGTCAGTAAATAGTGGGGTTGTGTTATATATATATATATATATATATACACATATACATTCATATATGTATATATATTTATATGTTTGAACTTCAAATGAAACTGATACACCATAGCCATTGTATGATATGCGTGTCTGCGATCCATACTGAATGCTATGCTATTGTTGCGTTCGTATCAATGTAAATTTTTCCTCTAGTGAAATGTATAAAATGTTATTGTAATTTGAATTGTAATGGAATTTTCGTTCTACATGTAAAAAAAATTCATTGACAATATATTCTATTGGCAATCTGGCTATTTAGCTTAAAATTCTGAATTTTCATTTCATATATGTTTTATTTTATTCGCCGTATTTTTGATGTGACATTCACGATATCTGAACATCGATAAACTTGTACAACTTCTTTCCATCTCTTTTGCAACCAACAATATCTTATGTTTTATGTATATTTTATGGAAGTAGTTTTATTACTTCATTTTTATTTTCTGAGAATGAGCAACCAGTATTCGTTGTCAATAGACGTATCAGTTCTTTGGGGTTGTTGATATGTTGCTGGCTTCAACTGGGACACTATTTCCTGTCGTTCTCCAACCATTGTCATAAATGTAGAGAAAATGTACTCATATATTTGTATTTTCTATGAGCCTATCACTGATTGTGTATATCACAACTTGTTCTCGAATTCTGAGAGTGTACATGGGAATTGTATGCATGTTTGTATGTATGTATGCATGCATGTATGTATGTATGTGTGCATGTGTATGTAAGTATGTATGTATGTATGTATGTATGCATGTATGTATGTGTGTGTGTGTGCATATCTTTTCTTTTTATTCCTGATAATTCTTTCTAGAAAGGTTCAAAATCCATCGAAGTTGGTTTTGCTTTTCATTCGGATCGCTAAAATAAACACAAGTTGAATGCAGGGGTCAAACTAATATATTTACCTGCCGCACGCTCACCAAATTTGCTGGTCCTGTGCCAACATTTGAATAAATTATTCTTTCTAGAAGAAGAGAGTTCGTATGTAATAAAGAAGCAGAAATCAACAGCAATAATTCCTGCATATCAAACTATAAGAAATTCGTGCATAGCAAATTCCATGTTCACCCGTCTCTAAATTTGCTTCAAAATACTATCTCTTTCAGATGGTGATTTAAACATAACAGAATGCACCACTGATTAGTGGTACGAATGTAAATTTGTATACAGTGTAGATGGGTTTCAGGCTTCGATACACTTGCTCATAGATTTTTCATCAATTCTCCATCTTACTACTTTTGGAGAAAATTTTCACACCTTTAGGGTAGCTAACCTGTATGAAACTACTTAAACCTTATTTTCCGACTCAAATAATTACGCATGTATTCATGTCTATATGTACATTAGTATCTATATATCATTAACTGTTATTTTGAGGGGGATATATTTCAGTCAAACATGATATTTTCGGTAGACTCATCATGTCATATTACTTATTCTATGCTAAATTCATTTACACCCTACAGAATTTCCGTATCAATAGATATTTCGTTACGAAAATTACAATTTTCGCTCATCAAGAATGTGCTAACGTAACTCAATAAATTATACACCTTATCCCAATGCATTCACGCATAATTTTAACTACATGTAACGCCTATCTGCATGAAATTTTACACGAAATACAGTGTTTTCTATGTTATCAATCGCAAGTCTCTCTGACAAGTAAAGGAATAAATAGCCAAACAGCCACACAGCGACATACAAACACAAACAAACAGACACACACAATCACAAGCAACGCACACATACACAATCTCAAACAACAAACACGCACACACACACACGCACACTCCAGACTGTCTTAATTTGCAATAGAAGTTAATTGGTTAGAGCTATTTTATCTTCATTGCAGGCAGCTGCGGATAATTAGCATTTGAAAGTAGCAATATCAAAAGAATGTGTGAGAAAAAGGACGTACTGATGTATAGGCACTTGGCCTTATGAAACGTAGCGAGTAGTAAACACATAAACGGGCTACACATATCTAACACGAATGCACTCAAACACACCCACAGAAATGTGTTGAAGATGTTGGTCTGGTGATGAAGAGGCCCGGTTACGAACCATCTTTCTAGCAGCTTGTGTAAGCTTATCCCACTAATATCTTTATTAATATCTCCTATGTGAGTTTGATCAAGAGTCCGGCGAGATAGAAAGGTAGGTAGATTGATATGCAGACATGTAGAGAAATAGATAAATGGATGGATAGACAGACAGACAGATGGCTGATAGAGCGATGAATAGATAGATAAATAGATAGATAGATAGATAAATAGATAGATAGATCGATAGATAGATAGATAGATAGATCGATAGATAGATAAATATATCGATAGATACATAGATAGATAGATCGATAGATAGATCGATAGATAGATAGATAAATAGATAGATAGATAAATAGATAGATAAATAGATAGATAGATAGATAAATAGATAGATAGATAAATAGATAGATAAATAGATAGATAGATAAATAGATAGATAGATAAATAGATAGATAGATAAATAGATAGATAGATAAATAGATAGATAGATAAATAGATACATTTCTTTTATTAGCCACACAGGGCTCAACGAAGAT
>NC_069001.1:26640435-26647215 GCF_001194135.2 Octopus bimaculoides | reverse complement strand
GTGTGTATATATATATATATATATATATATATATATATACACACACATATATATATATACATATATATGATAGTCATGCAGGCAGCTAGATAGATAGTTGTGCGTGTGTCAGTGAGTCAATGTCTACCAGGAAGCTGAGTTGCATCTTTTTACATGGAAGTGTGAGTCAGCGATCCGATAAATGATTGGATCCATAGATCCGTATCTTGAAAAAAATGTTGCTGCCCTATTCCAGCTGTTGTGCAGCGATAGTCACCAGAGAAATAAAAAAAACACAAGGAACGTGTGTGTGTGTGTGTGTGTGTGTGTGTGTGTGTGTTAGTGTGAGTATTGTTGCATGTATCTGAGTGCGTGGGTGCGTATCGGAGCGGTTGTATGAACGTGTTCATGTATGCATATGCGTGCCCGTGTTTCGAACACCGAATCATGTCGGACATATATTCCAAAAATCGGATTCCCGTAGAGAGAAACCGATATGTGTCAAGATATAAGAGTGTGTGTGTGTCTGTTTAAGTGCGTTTGCATGGAAATAACGTCCTGAAATGGGTATGCTTCAATACGTGACATCAACGGTATTACTGTGTCGGAAGAGAGCGTTTACCACTTTGTTCAATCAGCTAGAAATAATAGTCAAACATCACTAAATATACAAAGTAGCGTGTTGAAAACGAAAGATATATTTGAAATTTCAATTCTTGATATCGAAATTTTCAAGGGAAATAAGGCACAGTCGTCGTTGCAATGTTATTTCTCCTACATCGATTCCTTTAAAACTCCTCTGAGTTTAAACAACAAAACGACAACTTCAAGAGAAACAACGTGTTATACGAACACAAATGAAATGGTAAATACACGTCTATACCTGCATTTTAATTTGCAAGTGGCTGTCCTAAATGTTTGGGGACAAAACAGGTTTTCGATGCTCCTAATAAGCAAGAACAACGAACACGCCTCGCAGCAAATTCCGAAAGACAGAAGAAACAAACAATTGATTCTTCCCACCTGTATTTGATGTTAATTTTCTCGAATACGGAATGGTGTAATGGAAAAATTGACCTCGGAAACATTTGATCTCAGCGAACAGAATGAAGTAAGATACACGAGAAGAAATTCTATTTGATACTGTGAAAACGTTGGCACTTTACGATCTTAACAGAAATATTTGTTTTCTAACACAAGTACAAGATAATGAATATGTACGTATGCGGGAGGTGAATAATGATAGCCGATTAAATTGAAACTAGTATTTGAGTCTTACTTCATTTTATTTGACAGAGGAAGAAAGAAAAGCAAAGTTGACATTGGCAGGTTCTGAATTCAGAGTTTGAAAAACCGGAATACATAAAAACATGTTATTTTATGCGATGTTCCAAAGAGTCTGCCAAAACACATCGTCGGCTTTAATTTGGTACAACGCCATTTTAGGGAAGACGATCACTCTAGTACTTGATTGGTACTATGTTTTATCGATTATGAAATCATGAAAGGCGAAGTTGAATTCGTGGGTATTCGAGTTAAGAAACTAAGGTATGCTGCAGCACTATTATGGCTGCAGTACAACGATAGCTACGAGGAAAATAACATATAAACTATGAGTGGGTAAGCTTGAATACGTGTTTTGTACGTTTATGTACAGGAGGAGGAAAGTTCATTACAGCGATTCAAGTTCTGAACTGGCAATTATTTTATCGACCACGAAAGGATGAAAAGGAAAGTCGAACTCGGCAGGATTTGAATTCAAGGTTTTAAACAATAATTGTTTCAAATTTTCGCACAAGTTCAACAATTTTCGGCGAAAAGCTAAGTCGATTAAATCGATCAAACCGCTAAACTGTTACTTATTTATCGACCCCAAAAGAATGAAAGGTAGTGAACCATGGCAGAATTTGAACGTAAAGATGGACATTAAATATTTTGTCCTGCGTGCTAACGAATCTGCCAAGTTGCTGCAATAGTAGTACTAATAATAAAAGTGAACACCTCGATAGTATTAAAAACCAAAGACATGATAATGGCGATGAATATAATATCAATTATAATAATAATTATTATAATTATCATATTAAAGTACTCATCTCGAGCGACACTGGAAACACACACTCACTCTCTCTCTCTCTCTCACACACACTCACTCACTCATACACAGACACACATACAATTTCGCATGCAAAAACTAAATACCTACACATCTACATACTAAGAATCAGCGAAACTATTAACTGTTAATCTCTGTCTGTCTCAATTGACATTAACTTTTCTTTCTCTGTCTCTCCCTCTCTCTTCATTTGACTGACACTCTCTTACACTTTATATCTATCCGTCCCAATCACTCAATGTATTTCTAAACATCTCTCACTCCGTCAGACCTACATTTCTATCAATAACATTTTCAAAGATAGACGAAACTTTAATGTGACAGGGGTCATCTTTAAAGAGAATGTCTTAGACAGGCAATGCTATAAAATCAACAACACGGAATAGTGCGTTTAATTCATTTCTTTACAGCAAGGAGGCTTGTAAATCACATTATAATTACGATTCTCTTGCAATGACTCCGTACATCCGTCAAATGCCAAGCAAACGAGATTAACAAATTGTACCGCCAATTATAGTACAAGAGACACCTCGTACACAATTCCGTATTCAAACACAAATGCATCTGTTACTCTTTAACGGCAATTGTGGTGAATAAGAGACACAATATTACTAAAAGCTCGCTTGATTCACTGTATATCGACATTGTAATATGTCACACATTTCGTACATCTATCCCTATCTGTCTATCTATCTATTTATCTATCTACCTACCTACCTGTCTGCCTGTCTATCTATCTCTATAAATATATTCTTTCACTCTTATTCTTTTACTTGTTTCAGTCATTTTACTGCAGCCATGCTGGAGTACCGCCTTTCTTCGACCAAATGTAACCCAGGGCTTATTCTTTGTAAGCCTAGTACTTATACTATCGATCTCTTTTGCCGAATCGCTAACTTACGGGAACGTAAGTACACCGATATCGGTTGTCAACCGATGGTGGAGGGACAAACACAGACGCCCAAACATATACATACATACATATATACACCGACACGCACTCGCGCACACACGCACTCGCGCACACACGCACTCGCGCACACACGCACTCGCGCACACACGCACTCGCGCACACACGCACTCGCGCACACACGCACTCGCGCACACACGCACTCGCGCACACACGCACTCGCGCACACACGCACTCGCGCACACACGCACTCGCGCACACACGCACACACATTTCTGCATTCGACTACGTTTATAGTAGTTAGTTCTTAGGGACAAAACTCTTAGAACCTTTAGAAACTATTTCTTTTCTAACATTATTTTGCTTTTATTTACCTAATTTCTCGCTTCTTCTCATTGAGTTGCCATATCAATAATGCCTGAATGAGAGTAGAACCGTGCTTCGTACACTATAAAAACAACACCGATTACTATAATATCTGAACATGAAACTTGAAGTAGCTCACATCTAAAGTCTGTTTGCATTAAATTATATTGATATCTCACTCGGTTGAGTATATCTGTTTTATTTTATTATGTTAAGCACACAAGGAACTAAACAGTAGACTATACACATACATACATACGCCCGAATCACACTCGTGCATAAAATATGTAATATTTATGAGTGTTTACAAGTACATACGCACATTTTAAAGGGGCACATTATGTCATATGACATGGAACGTAGCATTAAGTTGCATTAAACTGGTAATCACCTGAGGCTTCGATGCAGTTTCAATTAACAATGGAAATCATTTCAAGTGCAAAAATCTAATCCTTCCGAAAAATATCAACAACTGGTGATCATATTTCTTCTTCCTTACAGAAATTAAAATTTTAGAATATAAATTTTAGAAGCCCTTGAATAACGGTACGGTGGGAAAGCGCCGCTTGCAAAATCGTTGCTGTCAGCATCATCTCACCGAGTAACACTTTGCACAAATGTTTTCCGACATTGTTTCAGGTTCATCAATATCTATTTCTTTATTGCCCACAGTGGGATAACACATAGAGTGGACAAACAAGGATGGATAAAGGGATTAAGTCGATTACATTGAGCCCAGTGCTTAATTATTTTACAAAGCGGTCCAATATAAAATGCGTTGCCGGCGACGAGCTGGAGTACTCGTTAGTACGTCGGGTAAAATGCTGAGCGCTATTTCGTGCTTCTGTACGGTCTGAGTCGAAGTCCTGCCGAGGGCGACTTTCAGTTTTATCCGTTGGGTTCGTTAAATAAGTACCAGTTGAGTACTAGGGTCAATGTTATCGACTTACCCCACCACCCAGAATTGAAGGCCTTGTGGAAACCAATATAAGATATGTGTGCGTGTGTGTGTGTGTGTGTGTGTGTTTGAGTATGTGTGTGTGTTTCAGAGAGAGAGAAAGAGAGAGAGAGAGAGAGAGAGAGAAAGAGAGAGAGAGACAGACAGACAGACAGACAGAGAGAGAGTAACTGTCTATCGTTTTGAAAGTTCATCGACACTCTATTCTCAAGTCGGAAACAAAGGTGCCAACCGGTTTCTGGTGTCGAGTGTCAGAGGAATTCGTACAAAAGTTGCAAAATATTCAAGGCATACTAGTTTGTTGATAGACTATATCAGATTCCAAAACCACACTACAGTTATACAATAACTGCGCAAAAGCATACGATAAGCTTCATAGAAAACTTGATAAATATAGGAGTCAAAATTTCAGTGTTACGCAACAAAAAACAAGACGAAACATTTCAGTTCATCAACGAAATATGATACTCAACAAAAACAAGGCTGTTTTAAAAGCGTACTTTCGTTTTTTACATGTCATCCACAATAGAGCGTGCTTATACTTATACTAGTGGATTGCAACAACTAATAAAATTTTGATCATTTTAATAATTCAGTAATGTAATTAAAAGAAGTCCGAACGATCAGAGGAAAGATAAAACGTCTGTCAATCCATGCTAGCGTGGGTATTCATGGATGTATGTATGAATGCATGTATACATAATTATTTGAATATGTATATGTATATATATATTCCATTATTTGAATATATATTTAATATATATATATATAGGGTCATCGCATGAAAAATGCTGTTTTTTTATACTTTTATTTTCCGGATTTAAGATAAACAAAGCTCATTTTTAATCTAAGACATACCCTCCACCATTTTCTATAATGCTTTTCCATCTATCTGGTAGACTTGCAAGGCCCCTCTTCCAAAATGCACTTGTCCGTGAAGAAAAATACCTCACCAGTATTATTCTGACCTCGTCTACAAAATTCAGTTTTTTCTTCTCAAATGATTTTGAAAACTGTGGAGTAAATGATAAATTGATGGGGTAATATAGTGGGTGGGTCATCGTTTCTCATTAAAACTGCTCCAGCCTTCGGAGTATCCTCATCGGTGCATGCGGCAGTGCCTTATTCTGTTAGAAGAGCATATCTCATCTTAAAACCAAAGATGGTCGCTTTTCTTCTAGCGCTGGTTGAATGACAAAATCCAAGCTTCTCTGCTACTTCCTCAACAGTTACCATGGGATTTTGTTCCACCAGGGCTTTCAGGACGTCCTCGTCGAGCTGTATGGATATTCCAGGTCGTGGCTCATCTTCTAGGTTGTTGTTTCTGGCTCGGAATTTCTGGAGCTACCATTGACACTGGCTTAGGCTTAATGTCCAACCCCCATAATCTGCTTTAATATACGTAGCACTTTCAGTTGCGTTGTCGCCTTCATTGAACTCATAAAGCAAAATGTAGCGAATATTGTCCTTCATCGCTTACATTATAGTTTTGAAAAAATATCTTTTAAAATAGAACTGCACTCTTCAAAAGTTGCACTGAGAATAAGGACAAAGTACAAATACTACCTGATTCTATATCAAGTTGATGCAGGCAGTTTATCCCGCCCCTTCCGACTATCAGTTCATAAAATTGAAAAAAACAGATTGTTATTGAGATGACCCAATATATATATATATATGGGTGTGTGTGTGTGTGGATACAATTGTATTCACTATATACATGTATATAATATATATTATATATGTACAATATATATATATATATATATATATATATATATATACATTCTTTTATTTTTTTTTACTTGTTTTAGTCATGTGACAGCGGCAATGCTGGAGCATCACAGTCATTTATATATAAATATACGCAGAGTATACGCAAAAGTGCACAAATGTTTCCTTCTGTTCAATAATTCAGTGCGTTGAAAAGAAAAAAGGATGAAACAAAAAACGTTACTTGAGTATTTTAATGATTAGTTAATCTAATTGTAAGAAGTAAAAACGATTACGTAAAAAGATAAAATGAGCAGATTGTGATACGACATATATTACAAGAAGATGTAATCTGAGATGGTACCGCAAATACAGGAGAAAAATATTGAAAAACAGCGATGCAAAAAAAAAGAAAAAAGAAAAAAGAAAGAATGAAAAAGAGCGAAGAAATTAGAGAAAGAATAAATGTAAGAGATACGAAGATGGTGGGGGACGAGATGTATGCAAAAATGAAACAAAGAGCAGAGAAAAATATTACTAAGAAAAACAAAGACGACGTTATCTGCCAATTATTCTCGACGTTTCTTCACTATATGATGTTAGTTAGATGTTAACTTCACCTGCGCGTGTATGCGTGCGTATCTATAGCGATACACGCACAGGTCTCCGTGTGTGTGTGTGTGTGTGTGTGTGTGTGTGTGTGTGTGTGTGTGTTTACGCATGTATAGTGTTTTGGAT
>NC_069001.1:26639513-26640425 GCF_001194135.2 Octopus bimaculoides | reverse complement strand
TATATATATATATATATATATATATATTATATAAATATTTATATATTATATCATGTAAATATATACATATATTATTTTATACTATATGCGTGTGTGTATTGTATATCTTCCGCTGTAAAAGAAAAAAAAAGCTGAAAGATGTCTAACTAGCTACGCAACTAACAAGCTATAACTAGTTAGTCATTGTCATCTCTTAAGTAAATATCAAGTAACGAATGTGTGTCAAAACAAAAAGCATGACGATGACATCGTCATTATTTATTTCTTGTAGTTTTGTTGTTGTTATTATTATTATTATTATTATTATTACTGATAACAATAATTCCAAATCTACGCTCTTATAGAGTGCATTTTGAATGGCTTATTTACATTGCAGCTCATTCACGTTAGCTGGATGTAACCCAACAACTGCAAATTATATACCGTAAATCCGCATATTTTTCCCCGAAATTTAAAGGTCACAATCCCTAGTGCGTACTGTATACGAGGTTAAAAATGAAAAATATTTTCTAAGCAATGTCCGAGTCTCTATTTGCTGTCCGTCAATGTTTATTCAGATGCATTTTGTGATGCCGGGCTTGTAACTGATAGTGATAGATATGTAAAGTCAATTTACTTAATATTTATTTTTTACTGACGTTATTACTGTTATTTCTTTATTTTCTGCAAACAAAGTGCACAAAAAAGCTACACATTTGCATTATGTTATATATACAATAATAATAAAGGACGTTACATAGATCTCCTTGACTCAGTTTTATAAACCAAGGACGTTATATAAAACTCCTTGACTCAAGTTTGCAAACCAAGGATGTTATATAGATCTCCTTGACTCAAGTTTGCAAACCAAGGATGTTATATGGACCTCTTTGACCCAAGTTAGAGAAGGGGTGCGTATTATAAACAAGATTT
>NC_069001.1:26630890-26639253 GCF_001194135.2 Octopus bimaculoides | reverse complement strand
TATATATATATATACTTTAAAGCGAACATAAAAATAATGATGATGATGAAAGTGATAAATGTGATGATGGGTGGTGATGATGATGATGATGATGGTGGCGATGTCAGTGATGGCATGGATATTGTTGAGGCTGAAGATTTCTTTTTTATTTGCCAACAAGGGCCTGTTTTAGAGGACTTCAGAAAGGCATTCTACAGAATGTGTAGGGGGTGAAACTCGGGGGAGAAAAACATTAAGAAGAAACAAAGATCGAATTATATAAAAAACGTACGAAGTTTACGGAAAATGGTGTTGATGGTGATGATGGTGATGTTTACAAAAGATAATGATGATGACGGCCACGACGACGTGGATCACGACTATGCCTATAAAGATGATTAAGACGATGATGATGATTATGACGTGTAATAAATAGGCGAAAAATATTCGTCGCTGCTGTTATAGAACGCTGCTGATATTTGATAACCATGACGTATGTGGTTACAATAATGATGATGATGATGATGATGATGATGGAGACCGATTCTGCTTTTATTTTCTATGTCATTATTGTTACACGTAAGTATAATGTTTATGACGAAGAAAACGCCGATGGCGACGAAGCCGCATCTTTCACTGTACATGACATGATGAAGACGATGACGATATTTATAACGATTCATTTTTCTTCTTCTAGTTTATCTAATTCCATTACTTGCTGAGGCTTCACGATGAAGATGATGATGATAAGGGGGGAGGAGGAGGGGGAGGAAGGCATTGACTGCTGATGATGATGATGATATCGAGGGTGACGATGTTGATGATGCTGGTGATGTTGATGGTGATGCTTATAAAAACGATGATGATGATGAAGACGGTTGTATTAGTCATGGTGATTACGATGGCGAGGATGATAATGAGGATGAAGATAATGAAGACAACGGCGATGATGATGATGATGATTATGATGATGATGATGATGATGATAAGGAGGAGGAAGACGACGATGAAGAGAAAGAGAATGTTCATGTCAGAAAATATCTCTTGAATAAGATGTAAAGTAATGGCTGTGATAGTGCTGCTGATGCGTCTGCTGATGATAATGATGATGATGTTGATGATGATAATGATGATGATGTTGATGATGGTGATGTTGATGGTGATGATGACGATGATGATGATGATGATAAGGAGAAAGAGGACGAGGAGAAAGAAGATCTCAATGTCAGACAATATCCCTCCACTAAGATGAAGTTTATGACTAAGTGCTGCTGCTGCTGCTGCTGATGATGATGATGATTGGTGATGTTGAGTCTAATGAAGTAAATGATGACGATGTTGATTGTGGTGGTGGTGGTGGTGGTGGTCATGACGTTTATGTTGATGAAGATGATAATGATGATGATGATGATGGTGGTGGTAATGGTGAAGGTAGCAACGGTGATGATGATGATGATGATGATGAGGAAGAGGATGATGATGCGGAGGGTCGCAATAATGATGAATTAGGTACCGATGACGATCGATTTTTTTGCCCACGATGTCGAAGATTATGACTGAAAAGAAAAAAAATGAATGTAATGATGATAATAATAATAATAATAATAATAATAATAATAATAATAATAATAATAATGACAATGAGGGGAAGTGATAAGAAAAGGAGATTCTAAAAGCGGTGGCGGTGATGGTGGTGGTGGTGGTGTTGCTGACTATGGGGGCGGAGATGAAATTTGGAAAAGGAGAATGATATGTTAACTAATTAACAATTTAATTGAGATTACTTTTGACGTTGTTTTATATAACAAATAATTCCTGTTATTAGTGAATACTTTATTATCGATTAATTTATTACAGGTTTGTTCAACTATTTTACGTTAAGTCAGACCATAGAATTACCATCATTTGCGACTAATTTGCTGTTAGTATGTAATTTTTTTTTCCCTCTCTGTGTTTTTGTTATTTAATATAACATAATTACAGGGAAACAGTCCAGGGGAACTAGTGCTGCAGTGTTTGAGCAAGTGTTACATTACTAATATGCAATATGAAAACAATAATGACAACGTGAAATATAATACCCACAGGCAAAATACGTTTCGATACTTATAATTTTTTTTTTTAATTAGCAACATAAAATTGAGCTTTTTGAAATGAATCGGAAGAACATATATATATTTTTTTTTTCTGATATATATGGTGTATATTACAGGTTAATGTGATTCCAGTTATTGGCACTATGGTCTTTGACAATAAATGGAAGAATTGAAAATGGTTTTCTCTGTTTTCCGCTTGCGAAAGAATCCCCACTAAATATTTATTGCTCTATTAATTTGGAAACACGTTAATCTTGTATATTAGCCAGTCTTATATGTAGATATTTCAATGCACTTATACGTCTGGATATATAAACGAGACAACGAGGATTCTATATAAGCAGCAGATTCCAATTCTTCCATCGATTCTGATAAAACCGCTGCTACTCACAATTACTGAGTGTATTATTACGATCATTTGAACGTACATAAACACGATGGATTGTATTTGTATCGTTTAATGTATGTGGATATATAGTTTCTTACGTAACATTTAAATTCTAAGGTACTGTTAGAAAATAATAAAATGTTAGCGATATTACACGAAGTCTTATTTCTCTTGCCCTCTTAGAATATAACACAAGAAACTCTTTATAAAAATCTCAGAAAGATTCATATGACTTTTCACAGCATATGTTTGTCTTTTCTTTCTTTCCGACGCTGAACGTAAACATTTTCTCCGTTTCTGTTTGTATCTGTGCGGGCTTCTGCTTTCTGCATTTCTACAAACGAACACCTACTGGGTAATGTAACGAAATGTGAACTTGACTTCAAATAAAACTGCGTTGAATAGATGATAAAGAAATACGTATTGCCGTAATGAAAACTTATCACCAATCTATTTTTTCGATCTTAAGTTCTTTGATGTGGCAACAAACACCAAAAGAGAATTTGCACAGCAGAAAAATAAACGTTACTACGAAAGAAGTATTCTGTTTAAATCCTTCTCAAAATTTATATACATTAAGAACAATGTATTTCCTGTAAGAATATGTGATGTTGATACAAATCGGCCAAATAACAATTCGCTAAATTTATGAAGATCAATATACGTAGAGCGTTAAAGAGAAGATTCCTCGTTAACGACAATAGAGAATTATTTCTTCCGCATAATGCCAATTTGTACGTATAAAAATACCAATGCATATAACCATGCATATACATACATACCTACATACATAATTACATACATACATAATTACATACATACATATCTACACTCACAAACATGGATTTTTGGCATAAGGCCAAACATTTTAGCAGGATTGTCAGTCTGTTACATTGACCCCAGTTTTTGACTGGTACTTTACTTTGCAGAATCTCTTAAAGTAAAATTGAACTAGCCGGAATTTGAATTCAAGGAGAAATACCTCAAAGGACCTTGTCTGTCACTTTAACGATTCTGCCTTTTCGCTACCTCGTTTTTATCTTTTTCTGTTTATCTATCCATCTATCTATCCATCTATCTATATCTCCATCTATCTGTCTGTTTGTATTATGTATGTATGCTTGTATGTGTGTACATTGTGGCCTATTACTAGCGTTGTATAGTGTTACCTGGCAAGGCACATTCACGACACAAGAACTGCATTTCTGTATCTCAAATTATTTTCTAGATTCCAGCTCAGGTCAGATTTGAACTCCAATCATGTCTAACCGTCATTCAGTTATATTCATAACTATATTATCCAATATAATTTTTACTTCTCTCAAACTTCGGGGTTTAATTTGAGGCAAAAATTGCTGGTAGCTCTAGCAGGTCGATTCGAAATCAATGTCGAAAAGCAAGATGGGCGTTTCGTTGTTTTTACTGGCTTACTGTTAAAATTACCCTGCAAGTAATTACCCTGCTTCTTGTTATAAACTGCACTCCTATATTATTTATTTCTTAACTGACTGCCAAAAGTAGTTTTCGGGTACTAATTTTGTAGATCCTTACAAGGAAAGATATCGAATTCGTTTTAATCGTCTTAATTTCGTTTTAAATTGGGTCTTATTAGTTGGAGGTATTGATTTTTAAGTACGGCTTTCGTCTTAGTTTCAAAGAAACGTTCATTGCAAGACGATGTTTCCACAACCATTAAAACCATCATACTTCGAACAACTTTAGAAGTAAAAACTAGGAATTTAGATCATTGCTTTGATTTCCATTCTTCAGAAAAACATCCCTCTGTCTAAAGTCAAATCTAGTGAAAGGTTTTATATCAGAACCGGTTTTATTTTCCCATCCCGAAACTCGAAATCTTTAGAATCCATGGCTAAGGCAGTAATCTTATATCGGACAACATATTCTATATAACTGCGTATTTGAATTATTTCACTGATGCTTTTAATAAATTAAACGCCGCCACCCAATCACGACCTGCTTTGTGAAATGTTTATGTAAATCGCTTTGGAAAGATATCGTAGAAGGGATTCCAATTCTTTTGACTAGGATGTGAATTTGTTGTTAAGAAAAGAAGCAGTAGATAGATACATACATACGTACATAACACACAATCAGGGAGGTCGAAATGTTGTAAACAGGCGCAAGTATTGAGAGAAAAACGCTAATTAGAAGCATTATATATATATATATATATATATATATATATATATATATATATATATGAATACATACATCCGAATATATACCTGCATGCACATACACATGTATATAGCAATAAAGACACATACACACACATATATATATATGCATACATATATATGTACAAATGTATTGTGTGTATATATATATATGTATACAATATATATTTTATCTATATTATATATATATATATTACATGCATATACTGTATACACATACACACACACACACACACACACACACACACACACACACACACACATACACACACACACACACACACACATATATATATATACATTATATATGTTACATGTATATATATATTCATATATTTACATATATACGTATGTGTGTACATAATATACAGGGTAAGTTGGAGAGAGAAACACTGGATAGTGCAAGATAAAAGAAAAGAAGGAAAGAACCTCAAAAGACAGAGAACTAATGGGTATAATTGGCTCAAACTAGCGACTAATGATCAATAGTAAAAATTAATTAGTATTATAAATGAATTACGCATTTGTTTATGAAATTACTGATTTGATTTGTTAAAGCTAGTTATAAAAGTGAAGTATTATACATTTTTATTATTTTTCTTGTTAGATGATAAATTATATTAAAATCTCCACCGTGAACCGATAACAGTAAGGAGAAAAACAAATTTCAAAGGACCTGATATTGAAAACAAATTGAAAGAAATATTATATATGCGATGTTGCTTTAGCATCAAAATTATCGTTGCTCTATCTGATGGATGTTGAAAATGGTTTGCTGGATGTTAGTTAAAATCAGACAATCATAAGATAAAACGTAAACCCAAAATGTTTTATCTATCCCTCACTCTTTCTGAACGACTCCGTCTATCTGTGTGTGTGTGTGTATATATATATATATATATATATATATATATGATAAATAATTCTTAAACATGAATATTGTTGGCATTTATTTCGAAGTTTCGGCTAGCCAGGCAATATACATATGTATGTGTGTGTGTGTGTGCGCGCGCGCTTATGCGTGTAGAGCTATCTATTATAATGTTTTTAATTACGTTTTAAATCCTTTATATGGAAAAAGTCGAAGGCCTGGCGTGGGGTATAGACTTTTGCTATCCAAAGGTCTTTTACCCCAATTTTTACACAGCTTTATTTATAGCTCTGTCTACTCCAAATTCCACCGTTATACACGATTTCTTTTACGCATCTCAAAGCTATTATTTTCTTATTTCACACACACATAATGTAAGTTGATGTGTTTAATGTTCGTCCCCTAGCAAGACCGATTGTACGGACTAATAGCTAAATGTCCAGGACCTATTATCATCAAACTGGTTATTATCAAACAGGGTGTTGCATGCTTAGGACAATTAGGTTTTTGTTCTGTTTTGGTTTTCTATTTATATCTACAAGGTTAACTGACATGAAGGTAAAAAAATTCCCTCAAAATCAAGTGACCTGAAAACCAAGTGATATCAAGTTCAAGCAACCACAAGATCAAGTGACCTTGAGTTGAAGTGACGCTGTTTGGTTTGCAATATATGGTGAAGGATCTCCATGTTAATTAGCATTAATTCTGATAAGTATCTATGTGTTTCTAGCGGAAAAAACCAGCAATGGCCCGGGATATCACGATTCGCTAGTATATTGCCAATTTGATCTACAAAATCTAACTAAACACTACTTTGTGTCGGATAGACTCCAGCAATTGTTTTACATTTGTTGCGTTTGCTTCTTAGCCTATCAACCAGTATAAATTCAGTACGCCGTGAACACTAAACAAAGATTTTTGTGATGCTGCAAAAACATCACTGACAGTCACTGTAGGAGTCGACCAGCAGAGACGGCGGACAGCAGCTGACAACACAGAAGGAATGAGCAGTCTGAGGAGGAGCAATATTAGAAGTCAGTAGCCAGCAAGCAACTAAGCCACACTTTATCTGTTGCTAAATCTACACCAACTACAAAATCCCTCTCGATATTTTGTTGTTCGTGGTAACTATCTTCCTTTTTGTGTACGAAAAGAATAATTTTTTGCTCGTCAAGATCACGACAGACTCCAGAGTTCATTTACGTACATGCTAATGTATGGATGTTTATAGAGAGATTGCACAAAAACAAACAGACAACAGACGAAGACAGGTGGTGTAGAAAAGAAGTAGATGTATTAGTATAACGCTCGGGATGTGAAAAAGTCTTTAACGTTTCTATCCTACGGTCTTCCACAGAAAGGAACACAGAAAAAAACAAGGAGAAAAAAGGAGAGAAAAAAGTGTGTAGTGGTTAGCGATATATGTATGCGTAAACAGACGTTCGTGAGTCCGTTTGTGTGCATTACACGAAATATTTTTGAGGGCAGAGCTAGATTTCACTACGTGTAACAGAGTTACGTCAATATTATGCTTCAAAATTCAGTTGAGCAGGCGTGTAACTAAAGGAAAGCTAGAGCCATGGAATATGTCTTTTACCTCTTTGTCAAACGGCACAGTTTCACTTTGCGGATTCCTCTAAAAGTGAAATAGCATGTAGAGTACTCATCAAAGAAAACCGAAGTAAAATAAGTAAACATTGGAAATAACATGTAAAACTACGTTAAAATTATGCGGAAAACACAAAGTTGGCGCCGCAGATAATAAATGATCTTCATAGAAATATCCAGCTTCCACATTTTAAAAACATTACAAAATAAGATAATAATATGTTGCTAAAATATATGTTTGTATTTAAACGATCTTAATATTGAATTTGCACCAGCAATGGTAAAAATAGACAAGTCAAACATTATAGAATGTGTACTTAATTAAGAATATCCTTCAATGTATGATATAGTCATTAGAATTTGTGTTACATGAACCTGTGTTAACCTTCAATGAAACATGAAATAATATAGCATCTGGATGATTTTACGCCCGGATGCATATTTTCATTTATCAGTGAAAACAAACGAACAACACTTAATTTCAGGAAGAAAGTTGTTGTTTTTCCAGCAAGAATTCTATCGCTCATCATATAATTCTAGACAGCTACAGACGGACATACAGCTTGTATAGGAATCCTAATCAGTTAAACATTAGAGAAAAGGAGTTAATTTCTGGCGGCAAGGAAAATTAAGATATCTCATTATGTATGTGTGTGTGTGAGAGAGATGGTGTGTAAGAGAGAGAGAAAGAAAGAGATAGTGTGCGTTTCTGTTTGTGTATGTGCTGAAACCTTGGTAATTACGTCCTAATTAACATATGTCTTAGCTTCTATTACAATTTTGTCTTTTCTTCATATCGCATTCAGTGATTTGAAAATCAGTAAACGAAAGATTATAATTAAGTACGAGATACTACTAATGAGAAACAATAAAATAGGCAAGGAATAAAAGAAAATCACGTTACACTTTACTGGAAAACTAATTATGTCCGTATGAAATATAATAAATATTCGCTAGCTTATAAAGAACCTTAATTTTCTCAGAAAATGACTTTTTCCTGCTGAAATGTCTATATACCTATCTCTATGATTATCTTTTTACAAGTAAATACGTTTTGGAAAGAAGAATCGAAATGAGTATACGGGCGCGCACACAAACACATACACACACATATGAAAATCCTGCACACACGTACGAATACGCTTACACACATACTACACAAACAAACGCCTACGTATGTACTTTATATATATATATATATATATATATATATATATATATAT
>NC_069001.1:26625957-26630312 GCF_001194135.2 Octopus bimaculoides | reverse complement strand
TATATATATATATATATATATATATATATATATATATATATATATATATATATATATATATATTAACAGTGTATATAATGATAATCTATTATATGACTTATTACATCGTTTCTCAGTAAAATTGAATTTGCACCAATGTCTCTAGTAGATCAGCAGTTGCTAATCATCTTTGGTGAAAATTTGAAGCCTCAGTCAACTTCGACTTAAACCGAACAAACATATTAGCGTCTACACATTTACATGTCGAACATTCGTTGAAGCTGATGTGATTCTCGATAGTGAACTTAATAGATTCATTCGTCTATTAAAGATTTAATAGGTGAGGGAGCAAAGTTTATGCCATGAAATATGTGGCACTCCCAGGGTTTGGTAATTCAACAGTAAATTAAACTGCATCCTTCAGTACTAAGGTGTGTTTTCATATATGGAAGAGAATCATAGCATATTCGTTAAATTATTGCTGTTAATGCTAATGACCTTGAAAATAAAGCGTCATGACGAGTCCTCGTAGTGAATGCAGACGATGAATTGAGAAATATAAAGCTTAATTGTTGTATAGTGACACATTAAGCATTGTTCGTATTTGAAACTTGCTTCATGAGGTGTACATCTTACCAGTGATGTCTGCGCTGCATGAAAATTTCGGTATTACAACACAAAAATCTTCACACTTTGTGTCCAAAAGCAAAATTTGTCGATGACACATTGGTTAAATATCTACAATATGTCTACAGTTCACAGCCATACAACAAAGAAAAATTAAATGCATCTTCCTCTGATTTTATCCTTGCTCGACATCATAATCGAGATTGTGATTTTAAAAAAGGATAGCTGAAACTGCTGAACGTTACATGCAGTTCCACCAGCATGATATGTGTTCTAATTCATCATGCTGCCAGCATATTCACAGCTTCAGTAGCGTAGGTTCTGCAAGATTCTTCTCAAGGTGAGAGTGATAGAGAACAACACTTCTATCATGGTTGTGGCCTGACATGTCAAATCTCAATAAATTTTCTTCCATAAATGTTTGAAAATAATTGTCATTGTGCTTAGCAATATAAAAGTTACCAATATACGCATATGCCGTCATGTATCAACTTTACAGAAGTGTCTGACTCAGATCGACTAACTTACCAACTGCAGATATAGATATATAAACAAATAGCACCTGAACAGGTGTATCGATCTTTTTCTCCATCACCTTCACCACAATCTCAAAGAACACATTATATGCAAAGTATATAATTCAAAGCGTATGCTCGACTATCTCTCTAGTTTCTTAAAAAACCCAAATCGTGTACACATATACATGTATAGATGTATGTACATGTCCTATGTGCAAGATTTATCGTTATTTTGCAAGCATCAGAAATCGTATCTAAAATTCTGAAATGCCAAATTTGCTTGGCAGAAAATTTTGTCGGTGATATAATAAATTGTATACTTTTAGATAGTTCCATACCACAGTTTCACGCATGAATCCAGAATGTGGATACGACTTTCCTTAGCGTGCTTCAATCATGCTGGTTGTAATTTGGTTTACTTCAAAAACAACAATGAAGTCTACTCAAAATTGGCGTCTCCAAAATCTTTCATCCTTAATTGAAACCATCATGTGCACAAATATTTATAGTCATGGAATATTATGTGAGAGTGGATATTTTTGAATGTGCTTAGTAACTGCTTCTAATAAGCATGAATCAACTTTTAGGTAGATACAGAGCAATTTTTATATAGACATATATCTAATTATATCCCACTTCTGCATTTGCGAGCGGGTAAGAGTTTACGTAAGTATAGATGGACAAACAAGTAGACGGACAGACAGATAGATAGATATATAGACAGACAGAGAGAGAGACGGATAGATAGATATAAAAAAATAGACAGACAGACAGACAGAAAGAGAGACGGATAGATATATATAAACAATAGACAGACAGACAGAGAGACGGATAGATAGATATAAAAATAGACAGACAGACAGATAGATAGAGAGACGGATAGATAGATAGATAGATAGATAGATAAAGAAATAAATGGACAAAAAATAGACAAACAGTCAGAGAGATAGACGTGGATAGATAGATAGATACATACATGCATACATACATAGAGATAAAAAGAGAGAGAGATACACAAACAAATAGACAGACAGATAAATAGATAGAAATACATACATACAGATAGAGAGATAGATAGAAATACATACATACATATAGAGAGATAGATGGATAGATATATAGATACATACATACATACATAGACAGGCATACAAACACAAAGGCACAAATAGATAGAACTAGATAGACGGAGTATATACAAATACTTTATGCTTAATCTGAGACTTAGAAATTGAAGCAACTTCAGTGATTCATATACACACGCATACAGAGACACCCTCACATGCACTTATATATCTGTGTCTGTTTGTATAAATATATACTTATGAGTGTGTGCATATATGTATATGGCAGGCAGAGAGATAGAGCGAAAAGGAGAAAGAGAGAGAAAGAAGGAATGATTGAGTGAAGGGGAGACAGGAAGGGGAGCGAGAAATACCAATTGATAGTAATGTGTAAATAAATGAAAGACAGGAATAATTTTTCTCATATTTGTTCTGCAAAAGCAAAAAAGAAAAAGAAACGCATAGTGGTGCTTCAATGAAAATAAAAATAACTCACGTCATAGCGGTGAAACATTATATCTCTAGGACGTCTCTATAATTACTTACATCTACCCCTGGCCACAATAAAACAGTGTACTTACCTGCAAAAGAATAAGAAAAATCTTTAAAGTCATTTTCATAACAAGAACAAAACAACAGCAGCAATAATAATAATAATAATAATAATAATAATAATAATAATAATAATAATATGAAAAGAAGAAAAAATAATAGTATTGTTCATCATCATCAGTATTTATATTACATTATTATTTATACTTGAAGATATAAAATAACACAAATTTGAATATATCTTTTAACGAAATGTCACATTTTGAATGTTTATTTATAGTAACGCTCGAAAAAATGTCTGCTTAGTATTCATAATGTACTGTGAGGGAAAAAAATACAGTTATCCTATTATGTATGATATTATATGTACATCGCTAGTAGCTTTGCCCCAAGCAACGAAATATTATTCTTTTTTGTTTGTTTTACATTTACTGTTTATTGTTTACATCAATAATTCATGACATTAGTAAAAAAGGAGGTTTTCGTGCTTATAGAATAATCGAGAGCAATAATCCAGATGATTAATTATTATTTTTTTTATTTTACATCTGTTGTACGAAGCGTCGTTTTAGAAAAAACTATAAAAATCGGCACCACATTTATAAATGTGTAGGTCGATGATCCTCCGCTGAAATGTATTTTGGGAACAAAACTACGATTAAGACGCATGAGTATTGCCAAATTTGAATTTTTGTTGATTTATTCTAAGAAAAAAAGAAATGCTTACAATGTGATGTAGAATAATACAAGATGAATAAAAGACTGAAAACTATGACACCCATAATGGCTTCAGCAACATTTGATCGTTAGATACAGATGAGGTTTATTTGCACACGAAATATATTTGCTGTGTACCATTATTAAACTATGGGACATATATTTAAGTGGGCGATATAACATTCTCATTGCTTCAAATGAGAAAATAATTAATTACAATGAAACCGGAAATAAAGAAACTAAATTAATTAGCATTGAGGATGCCATCTAACATGAAAAGGGCCGGAAATGAATTAATATTAAGAAGTTGATTGTGAAAATATTAAAATACATTTAATTCATTTGCGAATGATTTTAGTAAACATAAGGCATATTGAAATAGCTGATTTATTCTGAATTTAAACTCATCTACTTTTGTCGAATATATCGTTTATCTATTAGTGTTTATTGTAAACGGGTCATTATATATATGATTAATTAATTAAAAATAAACACTAGTTACAGCGCATCTCCAGCGAGTGAAATATACGTAAAAACAGGAGAGATAAGTTGAGGATAAAATACGAAACGAAATCTAACTCTTCCTCAGTTGCCCACTGTTTATTACTACCTGTTTCGGGCTTTCAACAACAAGACAGAAAAACTTCATAAGACAGCAACTTTCAGAAATTATTAAAACAAAATTTACGGAACGTTAGGGCTTCGAAGGAACAAACGACACCAAAGTGGACGTACAGAGTAAACAGATGAGTTGACAAAGACAAACATTAAGGGCCGTGAGGCCACAACGAATTGTAATGCGAGATATTTTGAAAGGATATAGAAATGTAGGATAAAAGATACTAGGCGAGAAAATAGAAGATGAAAAAGAAATCCAGAGGCGAGAGAAATATATATA
>NC_069001.1:26624101-26625361 GCF_001194135.2 Octopus bimaculoides | reverse complement strand
ATATATATATATATAAATATGAGTACACATACATAAATATATATATATATGTATATACATATGCGTACACATACATAAATATATATATATGATATCTATCCATATATCAACATACACTACACATATGTAAATTTGCATGTGTATATTTTTGTGTGCTCACTGTTCGAAAAGAAACAGAATCGATACTTTTTCGATGACAAATATGAATATAAATGTGTAATACATTTTGTGATATTATCGTGTAAAGTTTATACATTACGAAAGAGGAATGGAATGGAGATAGCATTTCTATCAAAATCAGCTACTGCTACTACTACTACTACTACTACTTGTACTACCATCAATATTGCTGATGTTTGCAACGATGATGGCGGAGAGATTGATGATTATGATGGCGTGGATGATGCTAACTCATCCTGCTATTATTTATTTGTGTGAAGTACGTTGCTCGAGCAGGATTGAACACACCCGCTGGTCCAACCATTCTAGCGTTACTAACATTACTACAGCTGCTGTTAATCTCATCTGGTTGTTATATATGAGATGTGAGCAAGGTCTGATGATCTTTGACGCAAGAACACTGTTTCTTCTCCCAATACTACCTCTGCCATGGATGCCGAGCTTGATGCCGAGAAGCTCGATGTGGATATTTTAACGTCAAATTCCTTTCTAAGCTGTCCTCTCTATTTTATGCTATTTCTTGGTTGTTACGTAATGGCTGAACGTTCATTTTCTCGTTAATTTCCTTATTTTACAAGAGACAGCTGAAACAGCTCACATGCTGTATTTTCTGTATTAAATTCTGACGGGGGAAAAATAAGGAAAAGAATTAATCTCTGAAGACACGAGGCCTAACTATTATTAAATATATTCTTGAATGTAACGTTTAAGCATCGTCATTCACAATGTCCTACAGGTGGGATCAAAGTATAATTTGTGGTGATACGGTAGGGTAAATGAATCATGCATTTTCCAAATTTTCGAACATTTATATCTCAGTTATGAAAAATGAATTAAATGTAGAATAAGTGACGAAGCGCCAGATTCCATTACAAACCAAAGCTTACTATCTCATGCTACCTAATATGCGTGGCTGTGAGGTAAAAAGTTTGTTTCCCAACCACATGGTTCCGGGTTCAGTCTTATTTTGTGGCGCCTTAGGTAGGTGTATCCGTCTATAAACCCGAGACGACCAGAGCCATCTGAATTCATTTCGTAGAGGGAAACTGAAAGAAATTTTTCCTATATATATATATATAT
>NC_069001.1:26615056-26624089 GCF_001194135.2 Octopus bimaculoides | reverse complement strand
TATATAGGTAAGGTGATTTAAATATATGTGTATGTGTGTGTGCGTGTGTGTCAATGTTTGTCCACAACCAGTGCTTGAGAACCGGTGTTAGTGTGTTCACGTCCCCTTCACTTGTCGGTTTTGTCGTAAAGGTCAACAGACTAAGTAACAAGTTTAAAAATAAAAAAAAGTGCTATGAAGTCCAGTTATTCGACTAAAAGTGGCCACAGCATGGCCACAGTCTAATGACTGAAACAAGAATAAAAGAGGAAAGAAATCACTGATGCTTAGACCACCACTCGTATTCGGCCAATTTTGCTACATTTTATGTCTAAATTCTAGCAGCCACACTTAATCATAACAGCCCACACCATACACACTGATGGAGTAGGTTATCAGTAAAGGAAAATAAACTTCAACAAATGGATAATTATTTGATATATCAAATAAGAAATAATCAGAAGTGCTTCAATCTGCATTTATAGCCAAGAGTGTTGCTTAGGATATAAAAAGACTTGCTTATTTATAATACTGAACAAGCAAGAAAGTATGAATGGATTCTATCTAAACTGAGTTTGTGATTCACTTGAAGTGCTTGTGTGAATATATTTTGATTCATATAATGCATACACATGCACACACACATACACACACACACACACACCCCACCCATGAGCTCACACATACATATACATGTGTGTGTTTATATATATCTACCTCTCTATTTATCTCCCTCCCCCTCACAATATATATATATATATATATATATACATACACACACATATTTCCTTCTACGCTAGTCATTTGACTGCGGCCATGCTGGAGCACCACCTTAAAAGATCTCCTAACCGAAGAAATCGATCCCAGGACTTATTTTTTGTAAACCTAGTAAACCCAATGCGTGGTTGATTTCCTGCTCACCATGCGGTATTCTCCAGATAATTGTTGTCGCTGAAGTACCAACATAAAACCGCTATACTGCGTGACTTTTCTCGACTAATCGCATGTTAACTTCCGATAGTAAACATCGACTCTCTTCAATCAAATTCTCATTCAGACCTCAGTATCCAAAAACGAGCCATACATTTAAAACTTAGAGTACCAAGAAGTTTGAATCAAACTGTTCTATTTAACTATCATCATCACCACCCTCGTCCTCATCATCACCATCGTCCTCTAGCAATCCGGTATCGCTCAACTGACATGCTCTATAACAGACTCTACTTCATCGAGGAGAACTAATAAGTTTTAAACTGAGCTAGAGGTACCATTGCGACTGCTAAACATAGATTAAATTAATAGTAGCGTTCATTATAAAAGTTCGGTGGCAGGATCTCTGGCACGTCACATAAAATTCTTAGTGACAATTGATCCCCCTTCATGTTCAGAAACTTTTGAACCTGTGCCAAAACTTGATACCCATATTGATATTCATCTCCTCAATACCTTTCGGTGTTGTTCCTAGATTCCATTGACACTTACCACAAAATCTAATGCTCCATTCACCATCTTAATTCGTTTCGTTACTTGCATCATATGCACTTGCTATCTACTTGAATCATATTAGGACACGCTAATTATTAATAAGATGGCTATGTAACAAAAACTACACTACTTGTAATTGCTGCACACTGATGTTGAGATTTTGATGTATATAAAACCTTATGAGTCTTTGCATTGTGACCACGCGAATGTTGGTTAGAGCATCATATAGAAGGAAATTTTGCTCATATATATTCATAACACGTTCATGATAATGAAACCGTTATTACTAAACCATTTACGAGTAATGCATGTTGTTTCACGTCAATCGTTAGATATAGTAACAGAATATATCTCATATCACAATCTACCATCTAAAGCAAATATACATTGAACAATGTAATCTCCGAAATCCTCAACTCACATATTAAATGCTGGAACACCTTTGACAACAGGTCCATCCGATAAGGATTAGATGATTATTAAAATGTAATATGTACTGTGAGATTTTTATGGAACACCAACTATGTATCATGGAGATAATCAGTTTGCTTTTATTATGCGGTTATATATAGAAGCCTTTTTTGAAGGAAAATCACTGAATACATTTTTATTGAATGATCCAATCTATTGCTCTTTCAGTTGATTACTAGATAGAGTGACAAACAGTCCTGTTAAGTTCGCTTGCTTTTAAAGGTCACGTTAGATAATATGATTTCAGATGAACAATGCTTGAACGAATGAGAAAGTGTACGGTTGGGAAAACCTTCATCAAAAGTGACTTTTCTTTTTCATCAGTGTACACCTGAGGTTATAGAATAATAACAAAAACACCAATAACGACAGTATACTCCTCGAATATGCCAAACGGATGCAATATAACAGGGTAGTGAGAGGAGTAATTTATGCAGGATTTTGCATAGGTGATATCACTATGATTTTGTGTACACGGAATCACATCAGTTCTGGTGCCCTCAAGTCTCAGCTATACTTGAATTTTAAATTAAATTGCACAAAATTAAAATATTTTTTCTCCTTACCGAATCAATCCATCAAACGAAATAATTGCAAATGGAAGATTGAGTTCAATAAATGATTCGTTACATCAACATTAATTCGAATAAATGAATTAATGGAACGGGATATAACCAATAAACACAAAATCCAATACATCTGTTATTTTTAAAAAGATCCCAGATTGTAAACTGCAAAAATCTCAACGGCGTGTTGTGAACGTATTTATGTACCATAAATTCGCATAAGTTTATAACACTATCTATCTATCTATCGGTTTGTCTATCTGCCTGTCTGCCTGTTTATCTACCTTCGTGTTTGTGTCAGTAACTGTCAATGCTCAATTTTAATTTTCATTTACAGTTACACACTAAGGGTTATGTCTCTGAAAAGCATTTATGACCCACAAATGCAATAGATATATGATATCTGTTTATTGCAGTGGCGTTGGAAGGAGACAAATTTTAATGAAAACTGGAATTTTTGCTTGAATAAATGACAAATAATTGTAGAACAGAGAAATATAATGTGTAGCACGAATAGGAGGGGTGAATGCCAACATCAAATAGTTCTTTTTTTAATGTTTTTTATTCCATTTAATTGCTGGCTGTGGCAGGTCGTGACAGTACCAAAATCATATGCAATCCTTCAGGTTGTTTTGCCTCTCGAATCTACGTTTGATAAATCGCGATGTATATTCCAGGAAACCGATATTCTAAGAAGGAATGACTAAGCGTAGTAAGTTACACGTGACTTGGGGCTTTTCGATACAACAAGAATGAATAGAAGAGGAAGAATGAATAGATAGTTAATGCTTGAGTAGCTTTTGCATGTAGCAGTCAGCTTCAAGGCAGAGAGGTTATTGCGGTAAAAGGAGAACAGCCAGAAAGAGAGATTGGCTGGCCCAAATGTCGAATCGTGTTTGTGAAAGGCTTAATATCAGTTAGTCAAAAGACTCTTACTAGCTGTGGTCTAGGATGTCGGTATGTGCCACAATATATCAATCCCAGAAAGTGAGAGCATTGCTTCATTATAGATCTCACCTAACTATTGCAGAGCGTTGATTCTTAATCATTAAAGGCTAAATCGTCTGTGGCAGTGAATACAGAGTTGTGTCGTTCGGAATTTAAGCAAATAATAGAAAATATAATTAACATACTTAGCATTTGATCTACTTTCAATACAAATCTCTGTCCTCTTAGAGACGATGACATTTCTTCATAGTAGACAGACATACTATATTTGTTTTAAATTTTGGCACAAGGCTTGCAACTTCGAGGGAGGAAGGCCAGTTGATTACGCCAACCCTAGTGCTCAACAAGTTCTTGTTTTATCGACCCCGAAATGTTAAATCAACCTCGACAGAATTTGATCTCAGAACGTAAAGACGGGCGAAATGCCGCTAAACATTTTCCCCATCGTGCTAACGGTCCGGCCAAGACGCTGCTGCCTAAGGCATATAATATACTAGCATGATATACGAATCTTGGGTGTTAGTGGCGAATTACATACAGTGCATAACAGAAATGTTCAGGTAATTTGAAAGTCGAAAAGCGGTCGTAAATAAGGCAAGATTAAAAAACATTTAGAATTTTTATCAGTGGCAATATTTGCTTCGTTTTATTACTCTGTTGAATCGTTTCTCCAGATATGTCACCCTAGATGTGTTCCTATAGTGAATATCACCGCATGGTGCATTGGGCGAGTGTATTCTACTACAGCCTTGGGCCAATCAAAGCCTTGTGGGTGGATTTGGTTGACGGAAAATGAAATAAACCCATCGTATATGTATACATGTATATGTATGCGTGCGTGTGCCTTTGTGTTTGTCCTCCACTATAGTTTGACGATTGATGGTGATGCTTTAACGTCATCCGACAAAAGTGCCCGACTGAATAAGAATCAGTACTTGAAAAGAATTACTAGGGTAGACTCGTTCCACTAAAATTCTACTAGGCAGTGACCCAGCATCGCCAGAGTCTAAAGACTAAAACAAGTAAGTGATAAAAGATGTGTGTATGTGTGTGTGTTTATGTGATTGTGCGCGTGCGATGTGTGTGTAAATCAGCGTGTTGAGACAATTGGCTACTATTTTTAGCCAGTTGAATATATATACAAATCTCTTTGCTGCATCGATGAAATACACATCGTCTTCTTTTCATTTCACTACCATTATATATAAATTCTTCAGATTAAATTTTATATTTGTATGTCTTTGCGAACATTCTTCTTTCTTATTATATGTATATGCTAGAATATTGAAAAACAAAATAAATATTGCGACAAAAAAAGAATTGAAACAACGTGCATGTTTGAGTATATACATATACACATGCCTAGTGTTTGTGTTGATGTGTGTGCTTGTGCGTGGATGTGTATTCCGTAGCGGACAGCGAAGAGAGAACATGGTATTTACTACATATTTTTATGTGTGTTTATGAAAGAGCGGCATTTTGGGGGGGGGAACAAATATTTATAAATTAGTTCTGTATAGGAACTGGTTGGGGTGGGAGCGTTCTGCGCTTATCTGATTTTGTTTGCGAGTATTATGTATATGTGTGTATGTGTGTGTGTGTGTGTGTGTGTGTGTGTGTGAGGATCTGTGTTTGTAATTTCCGGTCGAATTATTTTAAACAGATTCTCTCATTTCCTAAAACAAAGTCAAACTGGCACCTTCATTCTGTAACGTATCAATCGTCTTGACAGTCACAAACCTTCCTCAGTGACGCACAAGCACGCTTCAGCTCTGCCGCCGGATATACAAATTTTCATCCATATTAACTCACGTTAAAATTTATATGCAAACATCACACTCGGAATGAAAAGAAGCCGATGCAGCATGAGGATTTGTATATATTCAACTGGCTAAAAATAGTAGCCAATTGCTTCAACACGCTGATTTACACACGCGCGTGCACACACACACATACATCTTTTATCACTTACTTGATTTTGTGGCACTGCCTAGAAGAATTTTTATGGAACTAATCACCCCTAGTAATTCTTTTCAAGCTCCGATTCTTATTTAATCGGTCCCTTTTATCGGAGGGCTAAGTTATGGATGACGTAAAAGCACCACCATCGGTCGTCAAGCTGTAGTAGAGGACAAACACATCGGCACACACACATACATATACGATGAGCTTATTTCATTTTCCGTCAACGAAATCCACCCACAAGGCTTTGGTTGGCCCAAGGCCGTAGTAGAACACACTTGCCCAATGCACCATGCAATGGGACCGAATCCGGAAAAATGCTGTTGCGAAGCAAACTTCTTAATACAGCCACGCCTGGTATCTAAGTAATACATACAAATATATCAGAAAGTTGTAGTTTATCTCTTGCAAATCTAAAGCCTACACAGATTCTACTTAACTCCACTAAGTTAGGCAATGAATCAGTCATTAATAATGTATATGTTTTCTTCACACCAGTTGCCGTACCACCCACTGATAATATATCTACAATTAGGTGGAGTAGATTAGGCCGTTGACATTAAGGGGCTTTAATTTGCATCAATGAAATCTTTCAGCTGGTAATCTAGAATACTTATCTACTCGGCAAAATGCATAGCTGAAAAATAGCAGAGCAGGTTTTAAAAATATATGCATATTTAGGCGTAGCAATGGCTGCGTGGTAAGTAGTTTGCTATTACATCATGTTCCTCCGTGTTCAGTCCTGCTTGGTAGATTAATAAAATGTATTCTATAGTTCTGGGCCGAACAAAGCGTTGTGAGTAGATACTGTAGACGGGAAGTGAATAAGGTCAGTCATATATCCATATCATTTAGTAGCTCTGTGTTGAGGGTGATATAAATACTAGATTTTAATAAGAACAGGGAAACTCGGTCTATTTGTTCTAGTAAGCCATTCCATGGGGTGACCTACAGTATTCGCAGTCTAATGACTGACACAAACACACAAAAACAAAAAAAAATACATCGCTGTGCGGTAACATAGCTTATTTCACAGTCTTGTTATGCAGGTTTCGATCCCACTGTGTGATATATTATGAGGATTGATGCTACCAACAAAAGCTCCCGCCAATTAAAGTATACTTTAGTCGCACTTTCGTAGTTGCGAAGCGTCTGCTGCCTTGTCATATATGCATATTCTCTTTCACAAGCACATACAAAACGTGCGTTCTCACACACACACACACACACACACACACACACCCCATAAATATATGGATGTATGTGTTATTGTAACACGATGTTTTCCACGTATGTAGATAAATATTATCGTAACAGTACGTCAACTGAGTCTCAACCGCTCATTATTATGTATTTCCGTAGTCCGTTTTTCAAACATCGATTCAGTTTTCTCTCATAATTCTGTTTAAAGATGAAAATATTGCATGCATTTTTCTGTGCATGTAATAAATAGTTGTTCTAGAGGAAAACCGCGTTCTGACAGCACCGTCCGTACGAAGGACAAATGCTGAGCGGTTTACTCGTTGAGTGTCATTTCTGCCGAGTTTGAGCTTATCTTTCAGCCTAACGAGATCTAGAAAATAAATGCCATTTGAGCACTGTCCCACCCCACAATATTTCATGCCTTGTGCCTATATTAGAAAAGATAATTACTCATGTATTTAATATTTAATCAATAGGTAATTGTGTGTTTGATTAATCGTTCAATCATTCAATCAATCGTTTAAGTTTATCGTTGTCTTTGCGTTAACATTCGCAACCTCATAAATAAAATGCCCTCACTACTTCAGATTTGATCGAGGCCTACGAAATAATGTCTCATTTCGAAAATTTTCGCAAAATTATGTAATAACGGTATTTCGTCTGCTTTTTATGCCGAGTACAAAATATGCCGATGTTCACTTTGCAATATATATAAGCGAGTCGATGAAATTATTACAAGATGACAACTTGGATCTCTGTATTTGAGTAGACAAGAAACATTTGGAGCCACGTGGAGAAAGGAAAATAATTATCTGACATCTGATAACTAGAAACATGTGAAAGCATAGAGTCCTCGGCAGAGTTTGAGATTACACCGATTAGAGCAAAGCAAATAATATAAATTGTTTGGTTCAACCTTCTGACTATTATTTATGACAACCTCTCGTGTTAAAAAAAAAATGCGGTGTTAATATGTAAAACAAAAACACAACTTTTCCACTGCCTACTTCATATGGCGAAACAAGCACTCTAATGAGCATAGTATGGATGCTGATGATCATGATTGTTATGATGTTGAAGATGTTAATGTGATAGTTATGGTGACGATGATGACGAAGACGATAATGGTAAAGATGATTATGAATTATTAAAATGGAGGACGAATTATATTTAAAAACTAAAATAAATTTGAGCATTAAACATGGCGGCGCCAATTCACTAAAATGATCACTAAAATAATTGACCATTTCTGCTGATCGCAATTGAAAACCCACGAGAGAAGAATTTTGACTTTGCATTATAATTCACTAAGTTTAGGCTTGTGGAAGACGTCTTCTACCGTGCAGTATATAAATGAATATCATAATGCAGACAAATTTAGAACAATCTCTAAGGTATTTAAGTGTCATGATTGAAGGAAAAAGTCATCGCTTCAAAGATGTATCTCCCCTATGCATATGTGCAATAAAATTGATACAAATGCACATAGCGCAGTTAATTGACTGCATAGATAAACACAATAGCACAACGACATACACACACGCACACACATATCTGAATGTGTGTGTAAGCATGCATGGTTGCAATTTGTCACAATACAGAAATCTATACGTTTCATACACTGGGTGTGTGCAATACTGCTTCATAAATTAATGTTCAATGAGTATTTCTTCTAGATAACATGAATCAGCAAAAATGATCCGGTCATGCTTGTATAAATTGCGTGTGTGCATATATCAAAAGGATGTGTTATAATGCTATTCCACATATACAAATACAGCCATACCTCCATCATCATCTGCTCCATGGATATCATTATGATTTCGACACTTAGGCAGTACCATTCAATCCGGTGGTGTCAACAGCACTAAAATAATAAGTGTTGTTTTGGAACAAACATACCAAAGAAACAACTTTCAAACACATTTACTTTATGTACAACAGTATCGGTAAATAAATTCGATAAGTAATTCTATAACCAACTCCTAAATATGTAACTAAACAGCAACCAAACCTTTAAGTCATACAGAAAATATTCCCTACCTCCATCCATAGTATAATATAAAAATGAAAGCTTAATAACCACATTATTTCAATCTAAATATAGGCAGGATTAAACAATAACTTTAAAATCAAACTACAACAAACAAAAACGCATAAACCTACATACATCTGTATCGGTGTAAAGCTACAATGACTAAATTATCTACTGTAAAGCTACAATGACTAAATTATCTACTAAACAGCGACCAATCTTTAAGTCCATACAAATAATATATAAGTGAAAGCTCTATATAATTCTCTCCAAAACAAAACAAGCAGGATTGGATTTAATTTGACGAGTAATACTATAACTAAAAGTGAAATACATTATTTCATACTTGAACTGTTATATATATATATATATATATATATATAT
>NC_069001.1:26608886-26614307 GCF_001194135.2 Octopus bimaculoides | reverse complement strand
ACACACACACACACACACACACACGTATGTATGCATATATATATATATATATGACAACAATGTCGATGAAAATGGTGATGGTTGTACGTCGAAGGTGTTGAATGGCGATATTGGTGAAGATTTTTTAAAAAATTGAAGATGATGAGGATCATGTTTACAATAATGATGATGAAATGTATGACACTTGGTTAAACCGTTAAAATCATATGACTTTGAGGTCAAATCATAATTTCATTCTTGGAGATTTGATAAAAAGCCTACCAGTAAACCCTGATGTATATTACCAAATAAATATTTATCGATATTAAAAAGAATTATGCAAGGTCAGTGGCATTGGCAGACTCAAGAAAAACTGTTTTTGTTTTTAAAGTAATTAAATTAGTTACAGCCCTTGATGTTGTGAGTTCATATCCAGATGGGGTAGTTTTCCTTTCTTCCTTTTGGTGACAATTTATTAAAGTAGCAATCAAGTAACTCGCTCGATGTAATAAGCTTACCTAATCACTTTAACATTTTTGTCATAAATCCGTAATAATTATTATGATTATCATTTCCGTTATGATGATGATGATGATGATGATGATGATAATAGTAATAATAATAATGATCATCATCATCATCATAATCGGCTGCAGCAAAGAATATTCATTATTTCTCTGATAATTCAACAATAGGACGAAGATTGATTATTATAGACTTTCAATATCAATAGGGCTAAATTGAAAACTTAATAAATATAAACCCCTGATCAACAGTCAGGTTAGAGAGAATTGTTGTTGCACATAGAGAGCAGATAATTAGATAGAATGCTATAGCAAAAGTAAGGAAGAGCCAGAAAGAATTGAGGCATGCAAGTCAGCATACCCATTCCAGTAGTCACTGAAACGGATTGTGAATGATGCTGGTAAACTAGCTTTAATTATCCAAACCAGCTGAGAAGTATTGATGAAAGCGTTTGCTGTATAGTTGGGAATGTATTGTAGTACGGATTTAACTGACGCCAACTTAAAGATAGGGTATATCGTAGTGGAAAAGAATGGTATTAATTTACTTGGTGATCAGAGTGTTGGGAGGGAAAACTTGTATAAGGAAGCATATTAACTGAACATGAATGCGGAACATCAAAAGCATTACGAAACGAGAAAGAAAAATGCGAATTATTGGTCATCGTCGTATATTTCTCTCTTGGGGAAGCAGATGTTTTCATGGAATGTTTGTCAAGTAGAAAGAGAAGCCCGTATATTCATTCATTCTTTGTTTATAAAATCCAAAGAGAACCTGCTAATCAGATATCTATTGAATCTTGGCAGCTGCTGATGTAACTGTGATGCAAAGAAAAATTTCCGTTTATCTTGCACGGTCTGCGTACGTGGTCAACAATAAATTAACACAACGGATTAAGATGCATGTTCTGTTCAAATTCACTTAGAAACCATTACTATTTTTACGCGAAAATAGGAAATTAATGCTCACTGAGATTTCCAGAGAATTTCCAAACATACTTATTAATGATTGCATCTTAAAACAAAATTTCTATTATTTGCTTTATTTCGTTTAAAAAATAAAGCAGTAAAAAGAAGAAAAAATAAGCTGTTAGAATATTTCTCTCCAAGTATATCCATAGACTGCAAAAAAAAATCAACGTTATCCTAATATCTCAATACATTGTTTACACGAACCGGCTATAAATAAAACAATATTATAGCCGAGACATTTACTATTTCATTATTATCCGACATTTGATTATTTATAGATGGCAACAACCAATGAGTTAATCGTCTAATACTTTCAATCCGCAAACATTTAAAGTTTATTAGCCTCCGGATTTAATTTTACGTCAAAAATCTTTAAAAAAACCCCCAGACAAATCAAATCAGAATATGCTGCCAACCATTACATGTTATCCTCCGCTTTAGTGTATCTCTATTGTAGACAACAAATCCGATGCTGTAGCGAGAGAAGTTCGTTAAAACTAGATTGAAATCAGAAGGCTGATAAGAAAATAAGTCATTTAGGAGTAACTGAATTACCATAATCTCACAAATGATTAAATATGCATGTACGTATATATATATATGTGTGTGTGTGTATGTGTGAGTGTGTGTGTGTGTGTGTATGTATGCATGCATGTATGTTTGTATGTATTCTTTTCTTCTTTTACTTGTTTCAGCCATTTGACTGCGGCTATGCTGGAGCACTGCCTTTAGTCGAGCAAATCGATTCCAGGACTTCTTTGTAAGCCTAGTACTTATTCTATCGGTCTCTTTTGCCGAACCGCTAATTTACGGGACCTAAACATACCAATATCATTTGTCAAGCGATGATAGGGGCACAAAAACAGACATACAAATACAAATAAACGCGCCCCACCCACATATATATATACGACATGCTTCTTTTAGTTTCTTATTTCGTTATTGCCTACAAGGGGCTAAACACAGAGGGGGTAAACAAGGACAGACAAAGGGATTAAGTCGATTACATCGGCCCAGTGCGTAACTGGTACTTAATTTATCGACCCTGAAAAGATGAAAAGCAAAGTTGACCTCAGTAGAATTTGAACGCAGAACGTAACAGCAGACGAAATACGGCTAAGCATTTCGCCCAGCGTGCTAACGTTTCTGCCAGCTCGACGCCTTGAAAGAAGCTCGCCGGATTCTTTCAGTTTCTGTCTACCAATTTCACTTACAAAGCTCTGGTCAGCTCGAGGCTGTAGTAGAAGACAGTCGCGGTAGTAGAAGACAGTCGCGGTAGTAGAAGACAGTCGCGGTAGTAGAAGACAGTCGCGGTAGTAGAAGACAGTCGCGGTAGTAGAAGACAGTCGCGGTAGTAGAAGACAGTCGCGGTAGTAGAAGACAGTGTGTGTATATGTGTGTGTGTGTGTACATACACACACACATCCATAATTTAACATGATTCCAATTGATATCACATTTGTGTGTTTGTGTGCTTTATCATCACATCCTAAATTTTATGATTGTCAACATGCTTTCACATCCAAAACACAATGCTAAATGCAACATTTCTAAAGAACGGTATAGGTTAGCTAATGAAAATAAAAGTCTTTCTTTATTTTAAAAATATAGTTGATGAGGATTTTATGGAAACACAGTGGCGTGTTATCTACGATTTGTTTCTGAACATAAACTCTGCAAGACATAATTTGCCAAGAGTAGCTTGCTTCAAATTCAACAAAGCGAAACCCGTTTATGTGTAGTCCATCACTGAATTTCCGAATGTGTGTTTCGTAAATTAATCGAAGCAAAAAAATGGAAGCAAAGATATTTTTCTAAAACGAATAGTATATTACATTATTATGTTGTTGCAATGGTTTTATTTAGTTATTTGTTGTATGACTTATAATTTAGTTAAAATTATTTGTGATGTTTACGAATCTTTTATGAATGTGATTAAACAACTTCATCTGCAGTCAACTACAACCGAAAAATCCTTTTAACATGGAGAAACTCAACAACATACAACGTCTATGTAATTTAATAGCCGTCTTATAGGCGACGCTACGATTCATTTTGTACTTTGAACTAATCACCACATTGTTTATTGTATACAACTGAAAAACAAGACTTAATATCACATTTGTAAATATATTCTTACTATGCATATGTATAGATAGCTTCGAGAGAACTAAATTATATCAAAATTACACACGAAGAGGTGTTTACAAATTACAGCTACGTTATAAAATTTACGTAGGTATACATGATAAACGTAGACATGTTTATTTATCTACTCATAAAAAATAGCAGCTTTACAGTAATAAAAGAGCTGTGCCATAGGACCTCATCATGGTCCGAAACAGCTAGAAATAACAGCTAAAGCACTTTCACATTGGACCATATAAAGTTATAAAGAACATTGGATATCGTCCTCGTATATACATAATCGATGAGTAATATTACAACTGAAATAAACATATGGATGAACACAGCTTGACGGCATTTGTGTTAGGTTTAGTTTAGCCAGGACGGTCATAGAAAAATTCTAACAATAGTAAACGCTTAACAAAACGCAATATTCTAATTGCAAGAACGTAGCATGTCAGTACTTTTAGAAAACTCTGTGTAGAATATCAAATATTTTCTGTCAATAGCGATCTCAAATGCACAATATGTAAATCATTCTGCTGTTTACAGTTAGGCATGGCACAAGGTTCAGTCTTTCTAATCCTCGGAGGAGAATCCAACTAACCTATCAATACTATCTATTTTATACTTTTCTATGCAAGTATAAAACGTATTGATATCTGGCCTGAGACACGCCACAATCGGTCATTTTCAAATGAATCTTAGATACTAAGGCAAAGATACAAAGCTAATCTATAGATAAAATCATATCAATTTCTACTAACGTAAGATATATGCATTAGTTTGGACAAAACAGGTAAGTTGAAATTTAGGTTAGATTTAAGAAACTATTGACAAATTATCAGTTCATAGACAGATGAATTACTGGCAGAGATCATCTCAAAAATGAATAAGAACCTATGGAACATTTGTGGTAATCACTTTGTTTTTCTACACACAAAGAGAAGAAACAAGATATAATCACATTTGTTTATATTCCATAAAAAAAGCTTCCAAAAATTTGACTTAACTCGATTAAATTTATCTTATACTATCAGATACTCGGTGTGTTGGCTCTTAATATCAATATATGAACTAGTACATTTAAAAATATACAACCATATATATATATATATATTTATATATATATATATATAAAATTATATCCAATTGTTTAAAGGGGGATTTGGAAAGATGCAGTAGAAAAAATACTTTATATAATAATCATTCTCAAATATATTTTTTCCGTATTTGTTCATTTGACTCAACTCTCTGAAAGAATTTTTCAATTTCAAATAAGATTAATT
The DNA here is from genome assembly GCF_001194135.2 of Octopus bimaculoides. Lineage (NCBI taxonomy): Eukaryota > Metazoa > Mollusca > Cephalopoda > Octopoda > Octopodidae > Octopus > Octopus bimaculoides. The sequence continues at coordinate 26,609,416 of NC_069001.1, read as the reverse complement.
TTTAAGACGTTCGGGTTACATTTTTTCAGGTTTAAGTTCTTTAATATTTAAAGTTTTATCATTGTGAATATTGTTGCTATTATGATTATTATTAGTTGTATTTAGTATTATTGGTATTATTATTTTCCTTTTATTTTGTATTTGATATGAATCATTTTATTAAACCTACAGGGATTTTCTCTTTCATTTTTCATACATTTTTAAAGAGATGTTAGTTGATACGACATTCTTATTCAATTTAGAAAATATGGCTTCCTTTTGAAACCTTATCAATAACTTAATTATCAGCATGTCAAATTATTAACTGTAGTCATTTAATTTTTTCATTCATTCCGCTTCAACATGTCCATATGTGTGCATGTATATGTATGTATATATATATATATATATATTATATATATATATTATATATATATATATATATATATATATATATACATATGTGTGTATGTATGTGTGTATATATACATATATACATATATATATATATTATATATATATATATATATATGTGTGTATGTATATGTGTG
>NC_069001.1:26604361-26608713 GCF_001194135.2 Octopus bimaculoides | reverse complement strand
ATATATATATATATATATATATATATATATATATATACACGCATACATACATCTCACAAAATGTTGTGAAATGTACTCTTTGTTTCTATATATTTTTTTAATCGCATAAATTAATGATAAGGATTCGCTATTTACGCACACGCAACCAGCATGGAGGAAGACAGAACGTAGATACATTATATATACATATATATTGGGTTTTACGCTTTTACTTCTTTTAGATCGAGAGCTGCGTCCATGCTGGTGCTACACTTTCATTATATGGCTGTAATACGTGGACTTCTAGTACTGCTCATTCTTTTTGATATGTAGCTCATAGTAGCCTTATGTTTCAGCCGTTTACAGTCAACAATATATCTGTCTCTACTGTTATGGTCTACCAGAATTTCTGGAACGTACGAAGACTGCATTTTTGGTATACACGCACATATACAAACAACCATGCATGCAAACACACACATGCACAGAAGTATATATATATATATATATATATATATATATATATATGCACTCATGTAGAGTGCGTAGACGGGGAATGTTTAGTTTGCGTAGTTTTTTTTTTATCAATTGCTCGAAAGTGCTGATTTAGTACATTTTTATTGTGATGTCTTTGGTTCGTTTTGCTGTCATTGTAGAAAATGTTTGAAAATCGGAATCCCGTGGAATTCCTAAACTTTGAAGAGTAGTATATACATGTGTGAGTGAGTATGTATGTGTGCGTGTTTGTGAAAACAAACAGCCGTAAAGTCACTTGACAGTTAATTATCTAAATATGAAAAAGGAAAACATTTTTCTTCTGATCTTTAAAAATACCCCAGTTATGTTTATCTTCTTTTATTTTTTCCTTTCGTTTTATGCTCTCTGGCCGGCTTTGATTTCAATCGCAGACTGTTTTACTTGCTGTGTTAATGTTTTTCTTACATTCGTTTCAAAACTACCAGCCCATTATAAGTAAACAGAGTACATATGGTAATATAACAAACTCGAAACTGTATATCATTGTCTTCATATAGGTCTTACGTATGTCTTAGATTTTTGCGACTTCAGTATCCCCATGCTGAGAATTCCAATGTATTTGTATTGTATTTTTTAGGTTTAAGGTTGCTTGTTCATGTTTCCATAACTCACATCCTTACCTTGCTTAGATACCGTTCATTGTGTTCTTTAAAATTTTCCTTTGCCTGTTACAAATGTGCGCATTCAGGTGTGTTTTGTTTTGATGTACGTACGTGGAAGTGCACATAAGTATCTCCATATATTAAATATTCGTCAGAAACAATCCTTCGCTCACAGATATTCAAAGTGATACTGTATGTTATTCAGAATTATACATATAAGTATGTGTGTGTGTGTGTGTGTGTTTGTGTGTGAGTGTGTGTGTGTGAGTGTTTGCCTGTGTATATGTTGAGCGTATTTTGTTTGTGTGTGTGTGCTTGGATGTGCGTATACATATATATATATATATATATATATATATATATACACATATATATTTTTTGCACCATGAGAAATATAAAATCTTTTGTTTCAGTCATTTGACTGCGGCCATGCTGGTGCACTGCCTTTAGTAGAACATATCGACTCCAGGACTTACTCTTTGTTAGCTCAGTACTTATTCTATCGGTCTCTTTTGCCGAACCGCTAGATTACGAGGATGGGAACACACCAAGATCTGTCGTCAAGCGATGCTGGGGGAACAAACACAGACACATACTCACTCACACACAGACACACACACATATATATATATACATATATATATATATATAAAGATATATAATTTAAAAATAAGATAAAATCTTTAAAAGTATTCATCAAGTAGTCAGCGTGAAAAACTTCAGAAGGGGAATTTTTTAAAATTATTCCCTCTAAATATATTTATTTAAATTAAGGGCATTTCTATACATAAATGTCTCATGCTATGAGAGACTATTAAATTTAAAACTAAATATATACGACGGACTTCTTTCAGTTTCCGTCTATCGAATCCAGTAACACGGCTTTGGTCGGCCCCTGGTTATAGTTGAAGACAATTACACCAGGTGTCACGTAGTGGAACTGAACCCGGAACCATGTGGTTGGTAAGCAAGGTACCTACCACACAGCCACTCTTGCGCCTATATACGTATATTCATACCTTAAAACATACACACAGAGATACACACAGACACACACATATATATATATATTTATGCAAGCCATATTGATTGAGTACGGCTGGGCAATAATGTTCATACACGCGCGTGCACTGACATGTGAGGTACAGAAAGAGAGTGTCTATATGTGTGTGTGTGTGAGAGAGAGAGAGAGAGAGAAAGCGAAAGAAAGAGAAAGAGAGAGAGAAAGAAGGGGGAGGGAGAGAGAGGGAGAAGGAGAGAATGAGAGAATGAAATACAGAATGTGTATTAAATAACGTTCGAGAGCAAGTTTCTAAAACTACGTCGTCACTTGTTTGTGAATGTAACAGTGTGAAGATAAAAGTGAGAATTATGAACTACCATGTACATGAAGCTCGCTCGTTGACCTGTGAATCAATGATTGCTGTTCTTATCGGTTTGCTTTTTTAAGTCATCTCAAACATCAGACCACTTTTTGCACCCGGCCTTGTATATAATTTACTTCATCATCAAAAACATAACAGCGTACATGTTTATGGTTTTAAATTTAATGAAAGACTTTTTCTATGTATCTGTCATCATTTATTTGTTTTAGCTGTTGGAATCCGGCTTTGCTGGGGATCTGGCTTGGAGAGTGATAGCCTACCAAATCGTACCCAGAACTTGTTTTGTCTTACGATTGCTACATATACACTTGGTCTCTTTCACGAAGGCCAGGTTATGCTGGGGTAAACACATCTACACTCATTGTGGAAGAGTGGTGATAGACAAACAGTCAAAACGGCACACTTATCTATATGAGGGGTTTCTTTCAGATTCCCCCTGCGAAATAAATTCACAAAGCTTCGGTTTAACTAAAAGTAAATTGAACAAGGTGTTACGTATTGGGACTGAATCCGGATATCAGTGTTTGGAAAGTCTGCACCTATGTGCGTGACTGAAACTAGTTTGCATGGCCTTCCAAACAGCTAGAATACATAGCGAAATACACCTCAGCTCACAACTACCATCGGAGTGTATTTATATAACATAAACAGTAAATGATCGTGTGTGACTGGGCATGAATCTTTTGTGATAATGACTGAGAGTCAAAGAATACATGAGTCTGGTGAGTCTGAGAATCAAAGAATACATGAAAGCAACAAAGAGCGCGTAAGAAAAACAAAGAGAAAGAGAGGAAGGGTAAAGGAGATTGAGACAGATATTTTGAATGAAAGGAAATGCAACTGGGAGCTTAGATATTTTTGTACGTGTTATACAGGTGAAGCAGATCTCAGTCTCACAACGTACGTTTCTAATGTAGAGAAAGATATACTATATAAAGTACGAGCAAGATGCTCATCAAGATGCAAAATGAGTGATCATATACTTGCTCGATAGATTAATAAGAAGAGGAACAACAGGAATGTCTACAGAAAAAGAGCATTTCAGCATTGTTTTACTCGATATGAGTTATCTGGGGCTAAAAGCAATAGCTACAAACCTGACTATAAGATATACCATTTCATCATCTACTTCTGTGTATATTTTCTATATCTTTTCTGTACATGAATAATTGTGGGTTTTAAATTCACATAATTCAAAATATTTGAGAATGTTTGAAGCACTCAACAAATGTTTAAAATATATAATTTTGTATTGTATAACATGCTCTCTATCAAAAAAAATATTTTTATGATTACTTTTACCATTCACTTCAAATGTTAGTTATTCGAAAAGATAATTGTAATAAAAGAACTTTTTTTTATCATAACAAACAAAAAGTGTCTGGTTGGAAAGGGGGGAAAAAAAAAATTTTTGACTCCCGTATTATGAAAATGCCAAAACATAAGCTCGCCTGGCAGACGATAAGTAGTAACATGGCGACCATTATGTACATATCTACTATATAGGTTATGTTCACTATTATAAAGAGACGCTTACAAATAAATTGAAAATAAATAAATGCGTAAGTAAATCTAAACAATTAAATGTGGAAAAAGCTAGATGTTTCGATGTGAAAAACAATATAGAGAGGACAGTAGACACGAGTTCGAATAGGGACAAGTGATCATATATGTATATATATATATATATATACATACACACACACACACACATTCATACACATATGTAGCTAGTTAGATAGCTATGTATATATATGTACATATTCATATATACATTTATGTATATATTTACACATGTATATGTACATATATATACGGATAAGTATATATATATATATATATATATATA
>NC_069001.1:26599532-26604224 GCF_001194135.2 Octopus bimaculoides | reverse complement strand
TATATATAGCCACATATATATGCATATATATGTAAATGGGTATATATATATATATATATATATATATATATATATATATATATATACACACACACACACACATATATATTAATATGTGCTTGTTTATTTTCTGCAGATTCATTTCCGCCTTCGGCGCACCAAGTATAGTTGATAGAACTGTATGCATGTTCTCTTGGGAGGAGGTCCCGAGTATAGGCCTGCAAATTATATTTTCTATGACGGTTGCACTGATGATATGCAGACATATAAATGGTAACAATGAAGTCTGGTATGTGACTAATCATTATATTTTCTATCTTTTCATTTGTCTTGCTCGCTTTACGTTCTGGCGTTTGCTAAATGCTCTTGAGGACATTTTTTTCTGTTTTTCTTAGTGGTCAAACCATATGCGGTCTATATTTAGCATATTAAGAGTCCAACTACTGGTCATTCCTCTTATATGTAATATAATTTTCAGAATCTTTAGATTTTTTCAATATGCTAGGCCACTGGTTTCAATTGATATTAAACAAATTAATATAAATTTTTACCCTTATTATTTAAATTTATATATACATTTATATAGAATGGGAGAGAGTGAGAGAGAGAGAGGGGGGAAAGAGATACAGAGACACGGAATGTATGTATTTGTTTTAGACGTATATTTAATGAGCTTTACTTGAATTAATGAAAATATTAATTACACACTGATATTCGAATTTGCGAGAATGCCCAATAAAAACAACCAGTAGCTCCTAAACGATTTCATATCTGTAGAGGCTTCCGGAAATGCTACTTGTCTGTAATACAGATAATCATGTACACACTGTCACTGATGAAGCCTTATATCTTTTATGCAAATGATATGTGTGAGACACATCTTGAGATTGTGTAAGTTGAAAATGTTTTATAGTATTTTCACTTGAACATTTGTCTCGTTTCATTGAGTGGCGTCACATAATTTATCTCAACTAATGTGACTGAAAAAATGCACTAGTAAATACAAAGCCTGAAAACGTATATGTAATATAATATGTGTATATATATAAATATATATATGTATAAATGTGTGTGTGCGTGTGGTTATATATATATATATATATATATATAGTTTTATAAATATACATATACAATCATATATTTATATATATATATATATGGTTTGATATAGGTACATGTATATATGATGATTATGTTTATATGTATGGTTACATATGTATACATGTATGCTCATATATATATATATATATATATATATATATATATATATATATATATATACACACACACACAGAGTTATGGTGATATGTATATAAGTATGTGTGCACACATCAAAGTATACATATGCAAAAACAAACATCCGGAGAGTGTGTTTAACATAATTAATGTCGACATCTTACACTTGTTTTGGTGAATAATACGATGAGATTATGGAAATCTGATCAGGAAGGATTCTTAAGTATATACATCATTAAGCATTTCCAGGAAAGCATTCAATCTACGTCATCATAGACCGAGATAAGAAAAAGATGACAAATAGGTATCAAATAGGTATACTGTTGTAAAGTTTGATCCCATGATTATGTGTGTGAATGTGTATGCAAATATATTCGATCCATGTGCATATACGTATATCTATACACACACACACACACATATATATATATATACATACACACACGGACACATATACACACAAACACCCCTTCTCCTAGTATATATATATATATATATATATATATATATATATATGTATGTAAACATGAAAAGTAGCTAATGCTGCGAACAGATAGTCAAAAGAAATAAATAAATGCTAACTGCTTACATTGTTATGTGATGTTTTATGTGTTGGTCTTTTTACTAGCATTAGTTTCTGGGTAGTTCCCTTTATAATGAGATTAGCAAAATGCAACAATATCTTTTAGTCCACTGCGAATATTATTTCCATTTGTAGCAGTATCATTACATTGCGGAGATATACTTGCGTAGCAAGTGACCTGATCTGAGATCATGTGCTGGAACGAAAATAATTGCCTCGTGGAAGGTGTTTGTAAACCTTACTATAAATAAAATTCAGATCTCCTCAGTGGCTCTTACTGCACATAGTATTAAGCTCATCTCATAGGCATAGTGGTAGCCTGATGAGAATTTAGATGATCTGCATCAAAATTCGTATGGCTATGTCAGTGAACGAAAGGAGCTTTGCCTCCCTTGTCAGCACACTAAGATAGTGTTCTTGTGGCTAATGAATCGTTCTGACACTCCTACCTACCAATGCTGGTACCACACAGTACACTCTGTCACTTTAGTGACATCTAGAAATTTGCCTTTAGATTGTTAAATTGCTTAGACACACACACACACACACACACACACACACACACATACATACACACACACACACACACACACACACACACACACACATATATATATATATATATATATGCATGTGAATACAAACAGTGATCATCATATCTTTTAGGATTTAAGCTTATGCATTACGAGCATAGCAATATGCATTACAATCAGCATTATAAGCATAGCAATATTATTATTATTATTAGTATTATTATTATTATCATGGAGTGAGGGAGCAATGAATGCCATCATAGTGACACTGGAGTACCGATATACGAAGCCAAATATACCCATCATGACTACCCGACTAATAAGTGTGCACCAGTCACATAGATCCCAACCATATTTACGAGACATTTTGATCTCATATCAAGATAAACACTGCATGAACTTACATTTGGGACCCAGTTAGAATTTGTTTGAGATTGAGTAGCTATTCCTGATGAAAAGCCCCTGAGGATTGTTTAAGGATGATGTACCAAACACCCATGCTTCCAAAAGTGAAGTATCCAAACCCCAAAGAATTCCTTTCAGAACAGGTCTGTGATGCTTCCCATTATTCCTGCTCGTGATCAGAGATGCACATATCGGCAGCCACTAAGGGTCATGCTCAACAGGTGAAGTTCAGGCAATTGACGAGGAAATCTGTTGCGTTGAGTAGAGTATTTGCACTAAGACAAAATATGTACATAATAATACTTCCAATCAGTTAAGATCAGAAGCCACCAGGGCATTTATCATTATTATTATTTTCATTATTATTATTTTCATTATTATTATTATTATTATTATTATTATTATTATTATTAGTATTAGTAGTAGTAGTAGTAGTAGTAGTAGTAGTAGTAGTAGTAGTAGTAGTAGTAGTAGTAGTAGTAATGATGTCGTTTCTTTTTTTTTTATGCAGACAGTATTTTCAAGGCGCTTCCTGTCATTTAGATATGAAATGACAATTATGAACCAATATACATAAGCCAGATTGTTGCTAAACAATTACACCAATACGAATCTGTGTTATTGTTGCTTTTGTTTTGCAGACGGTTAACAACCTTTATACGTGGAATGTAGAGACCTAAGTCATTTATAATATACAACAATTTTGATAATAATATTTCCAATAGCGCACACTGTCTGTGAGGAGGAAACACGCTAGCAAACAGTTTTATAAAGTAACATTTAACAATAGACAACAGAATGAACACCAAAAATTGTTAATATATAATCAGAGCATATATGTGTGCATGTACATAATCATTCACATTCAGACAGACGAAAGCATACATACAAATACATGCAAATGTAAACACACAAATGCATACACACACACTCGCAAACACATATATATGTAGGTGTATACATATATAATATATATAGATGTTTGTTTGTAAATATATGTCAGTGTTTATGTGTGTATATATGTATGTTTGCTATCAGACAATTTCAATAAAATTTCAGTGAATTTCAATAAATTTCTACACATGAATACAGTGAAGTTTCAATTTTCATTAATTATACAATCTAAAATTGATACAAAATTCCCGAAGCTGAATTTTTGATGGAAGAGAATGAATCAAAACGATGAATAGTAACAGAATTGTCTCCTTTGAGAATTAAATATAGTTTGTGCATTGTGGCGAGAGTAATAACGTTCTCTATGGCGATTAGAACTAGAAAATGTAAAGAGAATGCTAGCCTGTTGCTGTGGGAGAGAAATGCATCTGATTGGCTATCTTAGCCTGCTCCTCTAGATGGAAAGGTAACACTCATCAAGAATGGAGGTCAACATAGAATGAATTAAAATACACATTACATTAATTAGCATTAATTAGTTTAGGCTATTATAAACAATATTTGCAAATATATGAATATATATATATTTAAGTTAATGAATCATTTTAATAATTTGTTCCTAACGTTTTACCCTTCCCTCAACCTTATATAATTGGAGGGAATCATTAGTAATATGGCTAAAAATATGCGTTCGTAACACAGAAAGTCACGACTACACTGAGACAAAGAATGCTGAAGCCGTGTGAGGAACAAGGAGGTGCTTCTTCGCCCGAAGTATTATAATGTTTCAGGGTTAGTTACCAAACATTTTACTAGCAATGCACTAGAGATACTGCCAACGTACAAAGATTTTAAAATGGAAGTGAACTGAACGAAGTTATTTATGTACACACGCACACGCACACGCACACACACACACACACACACTTCTTCGTTGATTTCGATATGAAAAACCCCAAAGCCTCCATGCTTTATTACTTCTAATATCTATGTCACTTAGGTATCAATACTTTGCAAGCAGGTCCGCAGATTGGACATAAG
>NC_069001.1:26594860-26598940 GCF_001194135.2 Octopus bimaculoides | reverse complement strand
ATATATATATATATACGACGCGCTTCTTTCAGTTTCGATCCAACAAAAATTACTCATAAAGCTTTATATATTAGAAGTCACTTGCCCAAGGTGTTACGCAGTGGGACTGAACTCGGAACGACGTGGTTGAGAAGCAAGCTTCTTACCACACAGACACGCTTGCGCCTTTTGCGCATCTTGTATGTAAGTATGTGTGTGTGTGTGTGTGTGTGTGTGCGTTCGTGTGTGTGTGCATACATCTATACGGTCAGAGAAACGAACATACACACGAATTGCCTTTTATAAGTCCTGAATTAAATACGCTGTAAACTCAAAGACGGGATTTAACACGATAGCTTCAGAATTTAACTTCAATATTTAAGAACATTTTTTTTGTTAACACCTCCTAACACTTCCAACACCGAAAAGCCTGTGGCATTCTACTCGAGGTAAATAATATCATTAAGAACGGTATATTCTAGGTGATTTCAGATATTTGCTTCATAAGTGAAATCTGGTCGTACGGTAATGAGAGACTGTACTCTAAATTTATCACCCCAACCTGAAGATAATTTTAGCTCTAGGGTAGTTAAGGGCTGTGTGTAAAACGTCTGGCTGTCTGACGCGCAGACAGAGGGTCGGGTGAGGAAAGGCAACGAGTTACTAAAAACAGGAAACGGTATAGTGTAAGCAAAGATATATACGCTTTATGAAAGAGGGATCAGAGGGAAGAAATGGAAGGCGGAGAGTAACGATGTGTTAGTGAATGTGCGATAGAAAGAAAGGAATAAGAAATGTATAGAATTGCTGGAAGAGTAAGGGAAAATAAAAGTAAATGATATCTTGATTTTGCCATACATCTGTTGTTGTTGTAGTTGGCACTCCGTCCTTTACGACGACGAGGGTTCCAGCTGATCCGATCAACGGAACATCCTGCTCGTGAAGTTAACGTGCTAATGGATGAGCACTCCACAAACACGTGTACCCTTAACGAAGTTCTCAGGGGATATTCAGTGTGACACAGTGTGACAAGGCTGACCCTTTGAATTACAGGCACAACAGAAACAGGAAGTAAGAGTGAGAGAAAGTTGTGGTGGAAGAGTACAGCAGGGTTCGCCACCATCCCCTGCCGGAGCCTCGTGGAGCTTTAGGTGTTCTTCGCTCAATAAACACTCACAACACCCAGTCTGGGAATCGAAACCGCGATCCTATGACCGCGAGTCCACTGTCCTAACCACTGGGCCATTGCGCCTCCACCACACATCTACATAGCTGGAAAAAAACTTCTTTTTTTTATATTAATCCTAAATCTGCTTTTCGTAACCGACTTTAAATAAGATATATTTTATCCTAGAATCTATTTATTCTTACTGACTTTAAATATAACTTATTTTAAAGATGATTTTGTTTTTTGTTTGCTTTTTTTATTTTTTACTGAGTAAGTTTAAGATTCTTTTCTGATTTCTGTCTGAATATTTTCATTCATCTCTTCCAAAGAAACAAAAGAAAATATATTAAAAGGAAAGCAAAACAAATCTATATTACTTTACTTTTGCCGTGTTCCAGTAGAAAAGATTACAGTAATTCTTTGGGACATTCCACAGACTCATATTAAACTGAAATCTTTTTTTGAAAAATATAGAATGCAAAAATTTCTATTGTTGAAACCACACAAAATCCTTAGATGTCTTTTTTTACTGGTTTGATGTACGTTAATACATGGTTTACTATATTACGAATCTACGCTTTTTTTTTTTTAATCATAACACTTTCTAAGACATAATGTTTGCATGCGAATAAATACTGGACGTAGACTTAACATGTATTGGTAATGGTACTTATTTTATACCAACTAATGCCATATTTTGACATTATAATCCTTAAAACATGCGAAATATTTGCATTTTTTTTTTTACTTATTCTATTACAGTTGGTCTTTATTTTGGGAAATTTAATACAAAACAGTAAAATAAAAAATGCAAAACACCTAATCTGGCGTCTCGCTAATGCTTCTCATAACTTTTCTCACTGTACTAACTTTATTTAACGTGCTACAAATAACATCTGAAAGTTCTTTAAACCATACCCAGTCGTCTCAGAAAAGACTGAAAAGCTACATAAAGTGGAATTCATTCTAATGTACCTCTAAACAAAAAATAAAATGATGGAACAGTCAGGAACGAAACGCTTTCGATCTGAGGTCATCTTAATCGCTTGCTCTCTATTGTTGTGTAACAATATTTACCTCAACAGATACACAAAGGCAACCATAGTTCAGGGGGATCTTGAAGCAAAAAGTTTCCTAGAGTGTCTTAAGTGTTTCAGTAACAAATTACACAATGTACCTTAGTACAATAAACAATATTTACTGGTAAATATTTCATTGAGGGATTTCTGAAGACACTGATATTTAAAATATGAATATCTAATATATTTATATGATAATTCAAATATGAAAAAAAATGCAGGACTAGTGTAATAAATATTATCAACCAAAAATATCATTAATGTATATCCTTTGTGTATTTGCCGAGGAAATTCATCCGCACGAGACTTCTAACGGCCCAAATCAAAGATGAGAATGATGTTTATATAATGAATGACATAAGGAAATAGATGTTTGCTATCTGATAGCTCGAATTGAACAGATCTATGATTAGAGGTGTACGTGCTATGGACATCTCGTATTTTATGAATATTAGTCAGTTTGTCTTTATTGAAAATGTTAGGGTGTTATTTGAGGAAGATTTGCCTGTTATGTGTCCTAAGTCAACTTATCCCGTAGAAGCACTAGCGTTGACTCGTAATGGGGATTTTATAGATGTAAAGAGTGAATATAAATGTAATAATCTTCACATACTACAATGACAATCAGCAAATGATGATGATGATAACGATGGCAACTGTTCATTGAAAAGAACAATTTCGCTTCTGTTGATAATAAAACTGATGATTTCGTCAATGATGACAACGGTAAATCAAAGCTAAAAGAAAATCACCATGTCAGCATTATAAACATTGTAATAGAGTTGTTAAAGCGCGACAGTAATAAGGATAATAAAACCAATCTGGTGTAGATGCAATGGTCGTTGTATACGGTAATACAATGTGAAGTTTGTAAAAGAAATGTCAGATAGTAACAATGTTTACTTCAATCTACAGCTTCGCATAAAGAAATATTGACTTTATCAAGAAAACAATTTATTTCTGATCTTCTGTTTAACCTTCACAAACGATTGTATACTATTTAACCTACGCAAATTTCTGTGTGTAAGGTTAAGAAATGTAAATATTTAGCTGGGAATTTCCGTCCGATCATTGATTAGTAACATACTCAAATTCTTAGCGACTGTATTAAGTTTTAAACTCTAATTCTGGCCGATTTATTGTCTAACTTCATTGAATGAAGTCAGAACATACATGATTTCATATATATCATGAATATCGTTAACAGAACCATGGTTAGTTGAATAAACCGACTACAAGGTGAAAGATACTTCTGCATAATGAGTTCTAGCATGTGTGGATTCTATGTACACAGAGATTCAAAAGTAAACGGAAACCAAAGCTAGGAGTTGTACAATACATCAATATTCACTGACATGGTATTACATAATATAATAGTATTAGTGCGTACATTCACCATTTGAAAATATGACTGTTACAGCATAAAGTAAGACAACATGTTCTCCGTAAAAAAAAAAACAGAAAACATTACGTACGCTCACGCACATGCACCTATCCACAAACAAACAAACACACAAACACACACACACACACACACGCGCACACACGCCTATTCGTATAAAATGAGTTTCGGGAGAGAGTCCAGTGATCAAATTCTATGTATTAGCAACTTCAGATTGGAGAATGGCAAACATCCACACAAGATACTGCTACGAGGAATCGACCACTAAAACATTTGGTTTATAGCTACACGCCCTAACTTTTCAGATATAACCAGCGCGGCAACGCTACGCAGTTTACATTCTTAAAATGTTATTTCTCTCCAGCGCTATCTCTTTTGTTGCTTGGCATATATATATATATATATATATATATATATATATATATACACTCTTTTTTTTTACTCTTTTACTT
>NC_069001.1:26589295-26594540 GCF_001194135.2 Octopus bimaculoides | reverse complement strand
ATATATATATATATACACGACAGTCTTCCTTCAGTTTCCGTCTACCAAATCCACTCACAAGGCTTTGGTCGGCCCGGAGCTAAATTAGAAGACACTTACTCAAGGTGCCACGCAGTGGGACTGAACCTGGAACCATGTGGTTGGTAAGGCAAGCTACTCCCCACAAAGCCACTCCTGCGTGTACATATATACTCATATATCAACACTATTCATAATAAGGATTACTATGAAATGGCCTAGTTATAACTTTAATTCCTTTTATATATACAGCTTTCGATAGAGCTACCATGTTTCAACTACATTTGAAGCAAACCGGTAAACGTTTGGTGCAATCCCTAACTATTTACAAATATATATATATATATATATATATATATATATATATATATACATATATACATACATATATATATATATATACACACGCATATAGTTCCATAGACATATATATGTGTGTGTGTGTGTGTGTGTGTGTGTGTGTGTGTGTGTGTGTGTATATATATATATAGAGAGAGAGAGAGAGAAAGAGAAAGTAAGAGAGCGATAGACACATATAGAAAGGGAAACGAGAATAATTGCTTTTTTTTCATCATGGCTCATTAACATTTAATTAAAGGGATTAGCATGTTTCACTCGAGAATCTAAAATCTTAGTAATTTAGCTATTATTTGTCATTAAATATATATATGAGCAAAATAACTGAGTATCGGAAGCGTTTTTTTTCTTTTGTGCTTCTTTGTTTTTTTTAATTCTTATCAATTACATAGTATTACGTTTAGCCTTTTTTCTTTACTTAATGCATTACAATAACTTATGTTGTATGATAAGCACTTTGTTTAAAATTTCTCCATTACTCAGGGGGAAAGAGCTTCCTTGCAAAAGATAATAATAATAATAATAAAAATAATGATGAGGAAGATGATAATAATAAATAATGCAGAATAATGTGTAGCTATTACTAACTACACCGATAAGAAAAGGGTTTAACTGTTTGAAGTATAGTCTAGATTTAGGCTTAGCAAAACGTAAAACGAGATGATGAGCACAAATGAAACAAGTATTATGTTCTCTTCAAACTGACAAAGTTAGGATTTACAGCAGATGTCTGCCAAGAAAACTTGGTATAAGCTGAAAATGATAGCTGAGACACGGCGTCTGGTGTGGTCCACCTCAGTAAAAGCCAATTTGAAAATATAACAGATGTAGCAACACTAGAATAAGAAAACATTAGGGGGAAGCAAGGAAGATATTGAACAATGCATGCATATGTATGTATGATTGTATATATATATATATATATATATATATATATATATATACCTATGTATATATATGTGTGAAGAGAATAAAGAATTATCAGTGCAGAGGAAGCGAGTAAAAGAAAGAGAGCGATACCAGCGTATGTAATTTCAATAGCAGATATAATGAGGAGTTAAAAATCGGTTGAACAGGGAAAAGCGGGAAGCCATTTGACTTAACATGAAATTACGAACAGACATGCTCATGTCTACATGTATTTATATATACAAATGAGAGTATATGTACGTGAGTATGTATCATACACTTGTGTGATATTCAGATGTAAAGAAAATAATGAAATTCATGTGAACATCAGTCAAAAAAAAATATGGAAATATTTATTAACTTACAGCAGCACTTGAGAAGGTAAGAAGGGGAAAAAAATTAAGGGTGTATCTTAGGAGGCGTGTGAATAAAAGTGTGGATGATATATGAATAAAGCGTTGGGTAACACGAATAATAAATAGCAAGAAGATCGAGATGGATTCGAATGGATTTGAAGTCTGGAGTTCGAAGTAAGATAGGCAAAACGGGATAAGGCAAATATTAAAATTTAGAATTCGCTGAGAAATACAAAACATAAATATAAATCGAAGTTTCATGATTTACGAGCCCCCCCTCCTCCGAAAGAAGAAATAAATAAACAAAGCCCCAAAACATTTGCCTGTGTATGTATATCTAAGAATATGCCCGTGTCCCTTGCATACATGTATCAGTGCACACAGATGGTTATGCGCCTGCTAGTGTATACATGTTGCATGTGTGCTTATACGCACATACACGCACAATATACACATATATATATATTTACATACACACACACATAAATATATATATACATATATATATATACATATATATATATATATAAATATATTCATATGTGTAGTCTATAGGTACGTATGTGTGTATATATATATATATATATATATGTATATACACGCTTAAATACGTATGTATGAAATATACCTATTATATATGTGTGTGTGTGTATGTATATATGTTGTTATGTGTATAGAAGCCCTAAACTAGAGCATCGAACATTTTGAGTTCTATTATTTGATTTGTCAAGTAGAATATGGTATAGTTATAAAATTAATTTTTGTTCTCTTAAAGAAATTTGGCCATTTAAATGATTGCTTAAATGTGGCGCTTATCTGCATTGTGGTCAAACGTGCTACTTCACTAATACTAATAAACATGATGCTCGCAGACAGCTTTGCCAATCTAGGTAACACAGCCTAGCCGACTCAAATACGTGGTACTAGCAATACTACGAAATAGATGTTATTAATGAGACTATTCGGAACTCATGAAAGAAGTTTTACTTCGATAATTCCTCGCTACACAACCGTGACGACTCAGTAGACTAATTAGTTTGGACCCTTCATATATCTAACGCTCAGCAGCATTATGTTACCGTTTCAGTTATGGAATATTTAAATCTTGGAATTTAAATCTACGTTCCATTGTTTTATTTGAAACAGTTTAGTTTTGGTACTTGATACGTTTTTTTCAACTAATTGCAGAAAGTCTTCTATTTGGAAGCTAGTGGGGAGGTAGAATTTAAATCATTGACGTTATAAAAATATTAAGTTTTATAAAAGAAAATTGTGTTCATGTATTGAATAGAACACTGTATAACTACCAGTGGAAATTTTCAAAGAAATCTACCTACTTTCTGAGTTAGCCGTAGCGTTGTATCTCCAAACTCCTCAGGATTAACTGAAAATATGTCCACGTGTCTTAATTAAGCATATTTATCTCTGCATTGAGAAAAGACTGCCTTGACAATCAATGATTTAAGAGCAGCATTTGCTTTGTCTGTCAAGAATATATAATACTTAAAACGGACGACTCGCCAACAACCTCCTAGCATCCGGGTTACTCTAAATAAATTAGTTAATGCGTAGTATTGTCCACCAATAAACAAAACAGGAGCAAGGGAGCAACCAATGCGCAACAGTATACCCCCACCCGCCAAAAAAAATGTGTCCTTTTATGCAAACAATTAAATGTAGTTAGTTATATATAGTAAATTATCCGTCTGATGTAAAACACAAAAGTAATTTTCAAAATGATTTTAATGTAGACGATTACAAAACATGCCATTCTGTTTCGAAACCACAGATAGTCCTTCAGCCTCAGTGTGGCAAGGATGTATTATCACTTTATTCTTGTGGTGTTACTTCACATATAACGTCTTAAAAATGCAGAATACTCTCTGCCAGGCTAGAATCTGAACCTCTGTACATTTTTTTCAGTTACATATTATATTGTAATCGAAGGAGCAAGAAAACATTTAGCTTGTCAAGGTTTCATTTGTCCAAACAATATAAAAGATCTTAACCATCACGCTACTGTAATATATTTCTGTTTGTGTGTGGGTGCATGACCCAGTGATTAGGGTGTTGCACTCACAATCACGAGATCGTGGTTTCGATTCCTGGACCGAGTGCTTTCGAACAAAACATTTCATCTGACGTTGGTCTACAATTACCTCGACACCTGACGTGTGGTACACCGTGCAACTATCACGCATCGTCTATTATATGTAGTGAGTGAGCTGATGCACAAGACTAATGCTTAAACACAATAAAGACATCATTTGGGCACATTGTCCAGCGAGGCATCGCAGTGCCATATTTTTCCGACTATTTGAGACTATTACCATAAAATAGCCGTTCGTTCTTATCGATGAATATTCCTATATCACATCTCTTTGTTTTTGCATATTTGTGCTTATGCTTCCTTATTTTCTAATTTCATTTTACATGGATGTAACTCATCATATTGGGCAATCCCCTTGACAGAGGTTCAAAACTAACCGTTCAACGTCATCCTACCTTCAGAAAAAGGTGATATTATCTCTAAACGTTTAAAGAGGTTTGCGTTTTTCTATAAGTCAAATGTCCTATATTATAAAATTACAATGATATTGTGTCCGGATCATTATTTTAACGTATGTCGTTTGATAATTTGAAGTGAAAATGAATTGGCTTTAGCGTAATATATGTATTGCAATAATAATAGATATGGTTGAGTCACCACCTAATTCTGTTATTAATACCTACTGTGCTACTATAACTACGCTTATTCACTACTAGCTCTACAGTCTCCCAATAGACGTCAGAAGAAATTTTAGTAAATTAAAGCTTGATCTATGTTAACTTTCATCTTGGATCATTCTAACTTCAAACGCACACGTAAACACACACGTACGAACGCATGCAAGCAAATACGCGCACACACGCACACACATACATTCATTTACTCACTGTTCCCTTCGCCGGTATGTATGAATCCATACATTTGACTAAATCACGATAGAAGAATGATAGAAAGAAAGGGATAAGCTGAGGATGAAACTTCAACATGAACCAATATACATTGTCGGTAGCACACATAGGAGAGTATGGATATAGTTATTAGCTAAATATAAGTATATTCCTAATGCCGTGTTACACGCCATGTATTTTATATAAGTATATTAGGATGAAAACAAAGAATAAAAAATAGGCGTTTATATTTATATCTACCTATTAGTCTAGGTAAGATTTAAAATACGTTTGATATGACGTTGGCATTTCATATGTCATACAGATATTTGTTCAACTCATCAAGATGGATTGTTAGAAATAAACTCTCTTGCGTTGTTTCGTTTCGAACGTTTACATTTTGAGATCAAATCCAGGTCAAGTTGATCTAATAACAAGCCCGTACAGGATTGGAGTTTGACAACCTATATACAAAATGAAACGCTCTGTGTGTTGTAGCTTTCTCTGCAGGGTACGCTAGTTTGCTTTTAGTCCCTCTCCGACAGTTTGTGATCCATATAAACTTATACTGATTAATGCAGTTTACCTGCTCCAGTACATATATTTGTAGGCAACGTACTGATATACACGCAGATATATATATATATATATATATATATATATATATA
>NC_069001.1:26586548-26589110 GCF_001194135.2 Octopus bimaculoides | reverse complement strand
ATATATATATATATATATATATATACATATACATATACACACACACACATACAGAGGACTTCCTTAGTTTCTGTTTATCAGATGCACTCCCAAGTCATTGGTTGGCTAGTGGTTATAATTGTAGACACTTGCCCAAGGTGCTACACAGTGGGGTTGAAGTCAGAACCATGTGTTTGGGAAGAAAGTTTCTTACCACACAGCCACGACTTTACTTCATCCATTTCCCCTTCTTTCAGCTATACATGTTCGCTTTCTTTTAGTTCAAGATGGTATAGTGGTATCCTCATTACAGGTGACATGATGTAGGGCTGAATTCTATTATAACTTCGCTTATATCTCAGAAAAATTTGCTACCATATTACCAAGTCGCATGGATAACATTATGAGCTACTTAAGAGACGAATATTTTAATCCATGTCTCAGCAACAAAATCCTGTTGGAGTATGACATTTATAAACTGTAATACATATTTATGTGTAGCCATAAATACTAAAAGCTAACCATCCTTACTATTGCTAGATTTCATTACTATTAAGTTAAAGGCGATGAACATGTGTAAGCAGATACTTCCTTGACTGTTTTGTTGTTATGATATACCATTAGCTCAGCATAGTACTACGTGGTTGATAACATACTGTGGATTATTTTGGAGGATAAAAATATCCTACTTAAAATAATATGCAAAGAACCTGATACGCAAACCAAAATATATTTCTCAATTTACTGATGTTGTGTAAACATCTGAAATAGGATTCCCAAACCATTTTAATCCCTGACATCTTCAATATATATATTTACTCTTTAATTACGTCCTTCAAACACTAACCAATCCTGGTGTGGATATGAAAATTACACATTTTAAATATGTTTATATTTCTAATGTAATGCATAAATTTATAGACATTGCTAACATTATTTCATTATGATAAAAATTTGCATTCAGTATTTGATTCCCTTCGATATGAGAGATTGGTGAAACCTTGCACACAAGCTCATCTCATTAAGTTGAAGATTATGATTACCTCAATGAGAAGACATAAAATAACTTGTAATTTTGTTATAGAAAGAAGCACTACACTTCCTTAGATAGACAGCAACATTATACACCATGCCACACGGTGTAGTAAAAATGTGAGGACTTGCTGGTAGAAAAATATACTTCACTTTGAGAAATATTCCTGAAAGTTTCCTAATAAATGAATAATAGCTTACGAATCAAAAGTATGTTACATGAAGAAAAACATTCGAGTTCAAGTTTGAGTAAGACGTTACAGCAAACTAGATCCCTAATCTAGGATTTATCGATCCCTTGTCTAGGAATGACATAGCACCGGGTCAAATTTGTTTTTAGCAATTAGTTCTCTTACTTATTAGCCGATGAAATGATGCCATGTATTGCAGACTATTTAAGCGATTATATAACTGCCACCATCACATGTGTGGCCATGTGCCAAATTAATTAACTGTTATTATCTAAGAAAACCAAGAAACAGAGAAAGTAGAAGAAATTGTAAGACACTGAATGGAATTACAATATTCAAACTCATCCCTCTAATTCCAAACGACTTAAACGGTTCAGATCAATTTTACGTTTTATCCCTGTAGAGTCAGTAAGTATAAGACATTTGCTGGGTTCAATAATATCCAGTATACTTTTCCAAACAATAAAACTGTGTTCTTTCTCCGAAGTATCAGATCAATAATCTCTAAGTCAACAGAGGCAATTTGCCAGAAACGGCAGTAAGATGAACTAAATGACAGAAAGTGTTTACCTCGTCTTAGAATTACCGGGAAATATTTCATCACTGTATCATTATATAATTCCTCAATCAATGGAGTAAGTGCCAGAAATATTATTGTGCATTTTTAAATAAAGGCGTCGTTTATTGATAAAATCTCATACATAATTGTTGTTTCATGTATTTTAAACAAAGTGCAATAATACTAGCCCTCGTAGTTACTGCAAATTGAAATAATCGAAATCTATATGATTATAGAGTTACATATTCAGAAAATCTATGTATTTGAGTGTGTGTGGGTGTATATATATATATATATATATATATATATTGTGTGTAGCCCACTAATATTTAATTTCTAGCAATTATAAGGCGGTGAGCTGGCAGAAGCTTTAGTACGCCGGGCGAAATGGTTAGCCGTATTTCAAATTCCGCCAAGGCCAACTTTGCCTTTCGTTCTTTCGGGATCGACAAATTAAATACCAGTTGCTTATAGTAGAAAGGATTAAATTTTAAGCAATTATGAGATTCACATAATGAGATCGTTCTTGAAGTATTGGACTGGGATCGTTGAATTTCTTTTTTTCTACTTTTATTTCTTTCAGTCATTTGACTGCGGCCATGCTATCACACCACCTTTATCCGAGCAAATCGACCATTAGACCTTTTCTTTGTAAGCCTAGTACTTATTCTATCGGTCGCTTTTGCCTAACCGCTAAGTTACGGGTATGTAAACACACCAGCATCGGTTGTCAAGTGATGCTGGAGGGATAAACACTAACACACACACTGATATATATATATATATATATATATATATATA
>NC_069001.1:26581500-26586060 GCF_001194135.2 Octopus bimaculoides | reverse complement strand
ATGTTTCTCGAATGATTATTAAGATATAATTTTTCCTATAATTTTGTTTTTCTGTTTAATATACAATATTTGAATTTGCCAAAAGCTTTCTCCTGCTTTTTCTTTTTGCTAATTTTAACAGTGAAATCAATCAAAATAATAATAATTTTTTTTTTCATATGTGTTAGCATGCATTTTAAAACATTCCCCGTGGAAAACTATAATTAGAAAGATATGTATGAAATAAAGAAAAATCTTCAAATCTAGAACTGATTGGAACACGAGTACTATTTTCTGAATAACATATTTCTCCTCACGCCTTCCAATCGCTTTGTTTATTCCGATACAAATTGTCTTGGCAATGATAGATGATAATTTCCGATTAATTGTCGTGTGAAATACAGAAGAAGCTGTAGATTGTAACAAATTGGGAAACGAACCTTTACAGTTAACAACCATTTTCATATCTATATTGCCAAGCCTATAGGTATCGGTGATGAATGATTTCTACTCTAGCTAAAACATTTTGCCCACTGATTGGATCGCTGTGTGTCTTATTAGATTGTGATTCCATCGCATATGTTCTTACAGTCACTAAGATTCTGGCCCCCATACATCTCTCCTCTCTCTCTCTCCCATTGTTGCCTGCCTTCTGCTTTTTTTTGTTTTCTAGACGTCTCTAAATATGTGACATTTCCTCTAGTTGTTAAGAAGTTTTCCATGACTTTTCAACTCATCAAACTCGATGGTTTTCAAGCAAGGTCTATCTGAGTCTTGGAAGTCCATATAAGATTTTGTAATTAAATATTGTATACAATTGATTATCCATCTACAGTACCACAATAAATTAACAGCTTTAATTCATTATACTTTTGATTATAGAAATAAAATGGAATAAAAATATCGAATGGCTATGATGGTCCAACTGAATACAGTAGAAATTAGAAATCAGTGTACCACAGGTAAAAATTTGGGTGAGAATCACTAAACTAAGTACTTCAAACATTTCTTCACATTATCTGTTTAGGATATCTTCACCAGAATTGCCAGGAACCAAATCGCAGAGCATTGACAGGCTTTGGCACTTATTTATTTTGTATTCCATGTAACACGACTTTATAAGCATGGGTTCAATGTATTCTTATATAACCATCTGATAACATTAAGCAGAGGATAAATCAATAATTCTTAATATATTTGCAGAAGATATAAGATTTATGAGATTACGCTATTTTATATCATAACCCATGGTAGTAGTTAAGCAAGTCAAGCTAAACAAACTATCGGCAATCGTCCTTGGCATGAACCATGATTCTTCTGTGCTTTGTCTGAAAACCAGTGCAGCATAATTTAGTTTCAGCTGTTGATACACAGAACATGGGTGTGATTTCGAATCTGAGGTCAATTTGAAGTACATCTTTACGGGGATCAACAGAATATTTATCAGTCAAGTATATCGCTTCGATATAATACACGCTAACCTAGCCTTAAATATATGTAAATGTGTGTATGACAGCAATCTGTATCATTATTATTATTATTATTATGAAATTTTTTAATGTCTGCTCTTTGCAATTAGCCCCAAACTAATACCATTAACAGAAGAAATTAGTAAAACTATCAGCAAACGTTAATTCTGTGATAAAATGAGTTATCAAAGGATTATAAAACGCACAGAACATTAATTCCGTAATAGAATTATATCATGTTAGATGCACACATGGGAGTAAAGCAAGATTATATATTATGTACATAATACATGTAATTACTATCTGTACACTCAGGGGTGTTCACGTATCTCTATCTCTATCTCACACACGCTCACATAAATATCTACCACGGAACATAATCTAACAAAACTAAGTGCAGCCGCCATTAATGAAGGGGATTGAAAATACAAAATCATTATCAACCTGGCTCCTGGATGAGGATGAAGATATAAACTCGATATTTTGTAAACGTTCAATCAGATTAAGTTCAAGGATGTAATTGATATTATGGGAGCATTTAATTGAAACTGATTTTCGAAGAGAATCCTGATCAAATATTGGAGTCATCATTTTAAACATTCCCATGCCAAATATATTGGAAATAAGATGCTTATCCAACGTTTAATTTAATGAAACATGATGTGAAATGGTGACAGACTGCGTCAAAGGAATCGTGTAAAAGCAATGTTCATAGATGAGTTGTACCTGTTCTGTTGTGGTGAGAAAGGTACGAAATGAGGGCAAGATAGAGAAAGGAAAGCCGAAGTATGATATACTCTTCAAGATAAGTAAGTATACTGAAAACGCATAGGAAGATTCTTGAAGGGAAAAAGAAAAAGAGAAATGCAGGAATAGAGTAGGTTCATATACTAGGATGGTAATTTTTTTTATTGACATGAATTGATAGAAAACAAGTTGACAACAGCAAGATTCGAACT
Organism: Octopus bimaculoides; assembly: GCF_001194135.2. Classification (NCBI taxonomy): domain Eukaryota; kingdom Metazoa; phylum Mollusca; class Cephalopoda; order Octopoda; family Octopodidae; genus Octopus; species Octopus bimaculoides. The sequence goes on along the minus strand of NC_069001.1, from coordinate 26,583,653 downwards.
CAAAGAGCAGCATATCTGTAATAATATTGTAAAGCGTTTAACCATTTGTAATGTCTCCGTCAATTCTCAACCACATTAAAAAAACAAAGCTCATTGGATTAGAGTACCCTGGGCATCTTGTGACTGATAAAGAAATGAGATGAACATAACTGAAATGGTTATAACTTTGTCCATATATCTACTTCATCAGGGATAACCTGTGGCTAAACAACAAGCATAACAACGTACAATAGCCTTGGCGTATGCATGAGGTGGAAAACAGACACTTGTATCCAACTAGTCGTCACGATACTTGAGTTGACGTATATTAAATACAAAACACGCCTTTTATACTGATCATAGCGTAATACTATATTACAAAAGAGAAAATTTAAGCAAATGGAGACTATTAGATACAAGACAATGTTTTATTGCTTGCATTATCACATATTCAAATAATTGGAAATGTAATGTATTTCTAGTCATATCCAACACAAGAATACTCGAAGATGGAGAAATCCTACCGAGGAAAAGTTTTTGTTTTCTTTTACATTATCAACAGAAACAGTTCAAGTAACTGAACATGTTATGTGATATTTCAAAATGGCAGTTTCTTAAATGCCAAAGTTATAAATCTTAAAAGCGCATTAAGCTTTGCATCACTAATGGACATGAGACTGGACTAATCCTTTTCCTCCATCTTAGTTTCATTGTCTGAATATCTATAGCAAAGCGATTTCCATTTTACTACTATCGAAACTTCCTCCTCCATTAAAAGCATTGCCACACCACTACAAAGGTTAGGAATGGTTAAGAAAGCGGTACGTGAAATCTACCTGTTACAGTCGTTAATTCTGTGATAAAATCTCGTTTCAATTTCATCTCGTGCATTGTTCAACCGAAAATCTTACAAATACTGCCAAATTGAAAATGAAACGGGAAAAAAAGAAAAGAAATGTCGCAGGAAATGAGAAGAAATTGCTCGTTTTCTTACAGTTATTGGCAGCAAAAAGCATTGCTTAATGCCATGATCTCCCAAGTCCTTCATTTTTAATTATATCAAACTTCTCCGAATTTAGCTTTGCTGTCGAACACTCAATATTGATATTTACCGATAACTTTCGTAATAATCTTTCTCTTTCTCAATCAAACTGTCGTCTTAACTTGGCACACATAATTGATCGAATACATTCAATTTATCCTTAACAATTAAACTGATATGCAAGAATCTGAGCGTAGTTTCTAGCTTACTGATGATTCACAAAAATCATACGTCTTAGACCATTCTTAGAGGATTTTATATATTTATAAACCATTTCTTTTCTTAATGTATTATAATTTCCTTCTGAACCTATGTTATTTTCTTCGTATCTGTAGATATAGTTATATTTGTGATTGAAAATAACTTTAGGCAGAGCTGGCTTATGTTGTATAAAAGAATTCTACCCAGATACAACATATAGCCTGGAAACATATACGAAACATAGTATTTGTATGTTGCTTAACGAAAATAGGAAAGGATATTGATTGTGGCAATATTCTGAAATTCCATAACCGATAGCAGGAACACATTCTTCAGACAACAAATCTGGTGCGAATGATTGCAACAATGAAGAATTAAATAAGGCACCTAAAATGCCAGATGAATGGGTTGAAACAGGAAAGAGACACCCACCTGCAAAACAAGAAATTTCCCTTCAATAGCTATTCACAGTTTTCGGCTAGAAGTTTACGAGGGATTGAATAGGAACAGACACTTGACTACAGTCCTGGGAGTTAGATAGAAACAAAATAGGCGAAGAGGCGAAGCGAACTTCTTAACGCGATGAAAATATACCATAAATACCTTAACAGCAAGGTAAAAGAGAAAATGAAAGAAGTTACTGAAAGTCATGGCTTATTAAAATCCAATTGATGATTTTAAATTTGTTCCAGAATCAAAGATTATATCGCAATTAAGTTGAATTCCTTTCTAAGCTCAATTAACAACCATATTACACACATATTCCTAAATAAGCCAGACAGGGAACATCACGATCATTAGACCAACTAGAAAGAAGACAAATCGTTCCCCAAATGTTATACTTCCACCTTAAGGAACAAGATGTTCACTTGGACAACGGAATGTTGTTCAATATACAGTCTCTCTCTCTCTCTCTCCAGATATATATATA
>NC_069001.1:26577638-26581301 GCF_001194135.2 Octopus bimaculoides | reverse complement strand
ATATATATATATATATATATATATATATATATATATATATACATAAGCATGTGTGTCAATGTACTTACGACCACATTTAGCTGCACCAAGTCTTGATAAAGTGACTGTTTGCCAGCAGGCACAGTAATGTGGATGCCTTAGAGACTAAGTAACTGGAATTCTTGCTCCCACCCCCCGCTTTCGTATAGGTCTAGTAATTTTCATTGGCTTAATTATATCAGGGTTACATATCTTATATAGTTTTCTGTAATTACATTTTATAGCGCTTAATTCTTCCCACATTTTTATATTAAAAATATTCCACTTGAGATTTTGTGTCCCATGGTCTCAGTGTTTATGTGTGTATATGTTTACGCCCGTGTATGCACTAATTCTACTAGCTGCTGGTTCGGCTCCTACTTCGTATGCTACTGCTACTGTTGTTGATGATAATTTTGATACCACTAACATTAACACCACTGATGCTGCTAATACTATTATTTGTCCGTTTTTAAATGTCCGGTGAAAAATGTTCTACCGTCATAAATTTTGCATGGTTTAACTTCCCATTAGTTTCGACGAAATATAACTAGATATTTCACAATTCCATCAAAATGGATTTCATGCCTAGTGCCAAGCAAAATTCAGGCAACGGATATTATCACTGAATCTGACGTAACGATATAGATAGATAGATACATAGATAGATAGATAGATAGATACATACATACATACCTACATACATACATACGCATAGATTTTAAAGATGCACACGCTTACGTACGCGCATGCCCATTCTTACAAATAGATATATACATATGGGAGGTAATTGTGTATGTGTTAGCATGTGTGCTGTCTGCGTGACTCTGCTTATGCATGTATTAGCACGTGAGCAAACACATTGGTTGCCGTAGGCTTACCTCATAATTACTAACAAAAAAATATGTAATTTCAGAATAACAATAAGCAAGATGGGCTTTCAATACTGTCATTAATGTCGATGAAGCAAGGATCCGTATGCTCATTTAGGAAATCCTGCTATGACAGGCGTGAGCGCTTAATACCAAATACAATGCATGCATATAAGCGGGGCATATATGGTTATTTTTCAGTTATTCATTTAATGATAGGCATTTGGCTAATGATAACGATTCCTGACAGTAGATTACATATCATATCATTATGAAGATTATTCATCGTCATAATTATTGTTATTGTTATATAATTAGTTTAAATTGCATTGACAATCAGCATTAATTCTGTAGCAATCTTTGGACTTCTCTTCACAATTTCCCCGAATTTTGCTTCCATAAACAACGACTACGAAAATAGTATAAAAAAACATATAATTAAGATTCCATTTGGATGATGTTGTTATTGTTGCTGTTGATTGAGTAATGGTAAAGTTAGATGCAACAGTAGCAGTTCTAGGCTGTGCAATTGATGATACCATTGCTATAGACACAGAGCTGTGTGCAATAGTTGAAGTTTAAGGGTCTATATTTGGAGGCGCAATGGCCTAGTGGGTAGGGCAGCAGACTCGCGGTCATAGGATCGCGGTTTCGATTCCCAGACCAGGCGTTGTGAGTGTTTATTGAGCGAAAACACCTAAAGCACGACGAGGCTCCGGCAGGGGATGGTTGCGAACCCTGCTGTACTCTTCCACCACAACTTTCTCACAAGCTTACTTCCTGTTTCTGGTGTGCCTGTAATTCAAAGGGTCAGCCTTGTCACACTGTATTACGCTGAATATCCCCGAGAACTATGTTAAAGGTACACGTGTCTGTGGTGTGCTCAGCCACTTGCACGTTAATTTCACGAGCAAGCTGTTCTGTTGATCGGACCAACTGGAGCCCTCGACGTTGTAAGCGACGGAGTGCCAACTGCAAACATTAATGAGGATCGTTGTTATCATTGTAAATATAGCAGAAATTATCTGGCTGCAGGAGTAATAAAAATAGTAAGAGTAGTAGTAATAGTAGTGGTTGGTGTTTTTGCTCACGCTGTATTTTTATCGTTGTTGTCATCGTTGTTGTTATTTTTGCTGTGTTGTTGTTGTATTAATTGATTTCTTTTGGAGAAACGATATCGTATTAGTCTCACGCCTGTGTTCTCCCTGTGCAAACCAGCAAATAAATGACTGAAAACATCTTCGTAGGCAAGTCTTTCTACATCTTACAGACAAATATACCATAAACTAATAAATCCCTATCATTCAAAAGGATCCGATCATATCTGTGGAGCAGTAGTTGTTACAAATATCATACACGCCTTGAACTGTTAACAGAAATTATAATAGAACTCCAAACAACATTTTTGGCCGGTACTGCACGTCAACTATATCCAAAGCGCAAAGACTGTATAGCGTTTTTCATTCAATAAGACATCCAACAAACTACATCCCTTCCCTTTCGTGTCTAGAAAATTTCAGTAATTTATCTTGCCTCCACTTTTGAATCATATGTAACAGTAGCAGTGGTAGTATTAATAGTAGTAGTTGTAGTAGTATCAAAGAATTACGTCCATTAAAAATAAATTGTTTAATAAATAACTCATTTCTTTTTTCTTTTTACACTCTTCCCTCTCTTCTCTGCCATTTATGCATTGACACAGAAGTCACGACGCAACGCCATTTTCGTTTACATTTCCCCTTTACTTAATTACATTATTTAAAGCCAAAAGCGAAATATTTGATCTGTGATTTTAACGTTTTAATCAATTTTCTGCGCCTCCCCCACACACCAAAAGAATTCATATCCCTATTTGCATTGAATTCTACATTGAAAACGTCATGTATGTCTCCTTGAAATTATAAAAATGCAAAAACAATTCCCTATCGTTTCAAACCAATAAGGCCCCAGTTCTAGCTATGTTCCTTCCATTATCCTAAAAAAAAAGGGGTTTCAAGATATAGCCTCTGCACACAGCAATCTTTTTTCCAAATTCTCTCTCTCCCTCTCTTTCACTTTCTCCCTATAATACACTCATAAATACACACACTATCATGCAACTCTTTTCCAGTTCGGAAAAGATGTGGCAATGAACCGCGTTCCATTTTTTGATGTTCGCTGCTAATACATTTCTATCAATAATGTCGTTTCTAACAATTTGAATCTCTCGATTTTCTAAATGAATCAGAGAAAATCCATAGCAAATCCAGATCCACTGAAATCCATGTATCCTCTGTCATTCAGCACTGGTATAATTCACTCGAGAAGCGTATGAGAAACTATAATGTTGCACTTGAGCTAAGCAAAGAATTTGGACGTGTCGTTTGACACGCAAAATATCCATCAAAACTGTCAGCTCACAGTTTCCATACGTCTGTGCTATTCATATCAACTCGGGCATGTCGCGAGATAAGCATTTGCGATCAATATTTCCTATGTATTAACTCGTGAAACCTCATTTCTAAACATTCAGTACCTCCTTTCTTGCACTGTATGCTTCCGCATTGAAGTGCCGTCCATATACATGTTAAATGTATGTGGATTATTTTTGCATGGACACTGAAATCACATTGTATTATAAATCAAGCCAATCTTTTTATATTCAATAGCTCAAATCGGGGAAGGTTAAAGATAAATCTATGAAGGTCATATGATCTCCCATTTTAAAATGCCCCCAATTTAATACTGAAAGATGATGTTGTCCGAAATTCTACTGATTTTGCAGATCTAAATA
>NC_069001.1:26574381-26577628 GCF_001194135.2 Octopus bimaculoides | reverse complement strand
TATATATATATATATATATATATATATATATAGTAGCAGTAGTAACAGCAGCTGCAGCACGAATGGTAGTCGCAGGGAACTAGATCAATTAAAACTAAAAAGTTTCATGAATAACAAATTGCATGTTTTGCATTTTTATCCTCTATTTGTTTCAATGTTGGCCTTTATTCAAAATAATGTAAATTTTGACCCAACAACATATTATTTTGTATTTTCTCTCTCTATTTCATTATAAAAGGCCTACAGCAAAATATTTGAATCTTGTTTTAATATTTCTTTCTTTATCATAGTAGAAAGGGTTATTTTGCTATTCTATCCTATTTATGTATTTCCATATTTATTTATGTTTTTGATATGAAGAATGATTTCTTAATGCGAAATGGTTACATTCTAAAACATAGCTTGATTTGTCTTTTGTTAAACGATTTTGTACACATATATCTGTGTGTGTGTGTGTGTTCGTATGTGCGTGTACGCGTGTGTGAGAGTGTGGATATATTATTTTATGTAATAGCGTGTTTTGCTTACATCTTTGAGTGAATGGTCGTATCATTTTATGTGTGCTTGCCTCAGTGCAGGTATCTATGTATGCATGCAATACCGTATGTGTGGATGTATGTGTAATTACATTCATATTAAGATTGCAACTATGATTCTATGGTATAGTGTCTGTGTGTGGCTGATTGGACGTATGTAATGCGTGTGGGGTTTTTTCTCTCCCGTTATCTTTCTGGTCTTTGAATTTTCTAATTACTTCTGTTCTAACAATAAACGAATAAATAAATAAATAAACAAATAAATATATGAATAATAAATAAATAAACAAGGGAATTAAAAAAAATGATACAAAAAATCTGCATTAAAATACTCTAAGAAAATAAATGGCTATTTTACGAAACAATACTGCACAAAAGATCAACAGTTATTTTTTTTAATTTGATTTTTTAATTACTATTTTGCTTTTCTCCATAAAATCAGTCACATCAAAGACCATTGTGTAACATTGTAATGTTCTGGGCAGTATTCATTATTGTTTATCGTTGGGTTTGGCGGAGTTTGAGATACATTGGAAAATATCATTCATTATTGTAGAGTCTAATTTCGTTTCGTAATTTAATATAACAAAATTTGCTTAGATGTATTTCATATCAACAATATTTTGAAGGTCTATTGATTTGAAAGAAGCATAATAGCCCTGAAGTTTATTTCTTTTATTTTTTCGGATATTGCCATGTCAGTAAAAATGAAATGTCAACACCCTTGAATGGAAAACCTGCTTGCAGATATTGCTCGATACATATTTCTTTTTATTTTTCAAACCTTTCACATTTGTCTTCAGCTTGACAAATCAAGCGGAATATTATTCTTTCTCTCCAAGGAATTCAACAAGAGAGCTCCATGTTTCTCTTGTGTCACTCCACTCAAAAGGAGAAAGCGAGTGGGTGGGGGGAATAGAAAGACGAGATATGAAGTACATATGCAGGGTGAGAGGCATTGAAGTTTTCATCCAGGTGGAGAAAAAGCTTCCGAATTTCATATCATGATTCCTTACTCAGGAATTGAAAAATAATCACAAAACGTATTCAGAACTGGCTGGCTATGACTGGTTTCACGAAATATATGTTTAGTCACTAACTTATAGTAGATTTCAGTTTCACGTTGTTGTTTTTTTTAATCAGAGTTCAACCCTGAGCAAGCGCAAATGTCAATCATTTTTTTATAGCTACGACTTTATTAGCAATGTACCTTCTAAATTTTATGCAAGGTGTCTAAATTCAGGAGCAGTTGGCTGTTCATACATTTTTATGGAATTTTGCTCTTGTTTGTTACAAGTCAACTGGAAATTCCTGTTGAGATTCTGTGGATAAAGGAGTCTTATAATCTACGATGCTTTTTCTACCATGTGCTATTTCTGCCAGGTGGGTAGACAACATAGTGGCTCTTTCGTTAATGTACCTTGATACCACAAGATAACAATACCAAAATGACCGGAAAATAACATTTAAGTGGTCGAAGAACTTGCCAAAAATAACAGCTAAATATATCGAAATTCACACTTTCTGTTCTTATACACATTGGACTATGTAGCCTTATGTGTATGTAAAAACGTCGTGGTCACGACTGGAACGGTTTTGAGTGTAGCATGCATGTACTTTTCAGCAAAGGTTGATTTGGAATGGAATACCACAATGACCAGATTAACGAAAAGCACGGTTCTGTTGTTTCTTTCGGATAATACAACGTATCTTCTAAGTTAAACGACGTCTACGACTGACGTCACCGCTGACCTGGAGACTTTTAAAGACACTGCAGAATAAGCAAAGCTTAGAGACTGTATAGTATAGCAGCGTAGGAAATATAAACATGTTGTTACATGGAAACCTACTTCAGGTTAAATACTATGTAGTTTAGAATGTGTGCAAAAGACATCATTTCCGACATAACAATCTCCCCCCAGTCTCATTAAAAGCGAAGATGCATAACGATTTCGTTTTGGAGAGGGAAGCTATAATACCTGGAAAGGAAAGGAAAAACAATCTATCGTTTTGTCGGCGATGGTTTTGTAAATGAGGGTTGTGGGTAGATTGGGAGAGTTGGTGCCGTTGTTGATATTGTTGTTGTTGCTCTTGATTTTGGTGGTGGTGGTGACGTTAGCGGTTGCAGTGCTTTTGTCTTTTAGAGCAAATATAAATATTCCAGTATAATTAATCTTGTTAAATCGTACATATGATCAATCTAGACATTTATGCACAATTAGCTGATTGCACAAGAAGTAAGTATTTTAATACTGCAACCTAGATAGGAAAACAAAAAAAATCTAGCAGAAATCATCCAGCTCCTTAATGAAAACAGCAGTAACAGAAGCAGGCGCTGCGGTAGGAGAGACACTGGCAAGGGAAATTTATATGGTCAGCCATACAAGCTGCTAGAAATAGATGCCTAATAAAGATTTCTGCTTTCAGTACAAGGACAGAATTTTGAGAGAAAGGGAAGAAATTCTTGACTGATGGTTTATTTATCGACCGCAAAAGGATGAAAGGCAAGTTTGACTGGTGAGCTTTGAACCAACAAACATTTCCCACCGTCAAAAAACAACATAAACCCTGAACTTAATCGTAAATAGAATACATTGCAAATACAATTTTCTCATACAAAATATATACATATTACATCTATATGTACGTATATATGTGTGTTTATATACATCTCTCTGTCTTTATATATATATATATATATATATATATAT
>NC_069001.1:26568588-26574000 GCF_001194135.2 Octopus bimaculoides | reverse complement strand
TATCTTTGTAATTATCTATGTTTGACATTTATGTACAAGTATAGCGTTTATATTCAGGAACTAGAACATCACATAGCACAAGTAATTCTTTCACGAAAGAATATACTCTAAATATTTTAGAATGTAAAACGAGCCTTAGGGTAAGTAAAAATCAACAGAAAGATCTGAATCGGCAGGGAGTAACGCATTTCTTCAACAGTACATCACTAATTGACACCAGGCATACAGTAAAAAAAAAATGATTTACGTCTCTATGCGTTTATATATTTTTATGTATTTTTACGTGCCCGTCATCTGGGATATAATTTCTGTAACTGCTAGCTGTTTCCTTGAAGAAGGTTTGGGGTAAAAAAAAAAAATGAAGATTCATAAGATGAGACACACACATATATCTTTACATATGGTACATATAACATCAAATGTTTTTGACATGTAGGGGCTTTTCAAATATTTCTACTCAGCTTTAATCGATTTATCATATACACAAGGAATATATTTTGCTTCTTTGTGTGTCTCTGAGTGCGCGTATATATATGTGTGTGGGTGGGTGTGTGTTTGTATATGCATGAGTGCGTGCGTGTGCGTGTGTCTGTATACGTGTACGTGAGTGTGTGCAAATTATGATAATATATTAAAGCCTGAAGTATCAGTTGAGCAAATGAATCCCGCTGCTTATCAATGTATGTCAGATTTTCAAGTTTAAGCAGAAATTGTTGTATGCTTCTTATTGTGAGTGTGTAATAGTGTGTGTATCAATGTGTGTGCATGCATATTATATATACATATATATATATATATATGTCATAAAACACAAGCATACTCAAATATATATGTATGCGCGTATGTAATACATAGTCATATGCATCATCTCTTAATATACATAAATTCTATAGATAAATTTATACTAATCTTTACACATCAATGGTTGACTACTTACAATATTCCCATCATAAATATCTTAAAATTTGCTCCATGATCAGTGATAGCCATACGCGAAACTTTAGACCTGACCCTCAAAGTATAATTGCTCTATCTCTTTTGATTAATTTTTCCACTTCCATGTGAAACAAGTGAATACGTACCCACATCCACAGAGACATGCGCACACACGTACACACACATACAGGCAAAAAAATGTATTCACATAGGCACATTTTTATATACATATATACATGTATACACACAAGCACATGCACTTATAGACACACAGTGCACACATTCACATGCATTCACACACAGATACACGCTCATATAAATATATATATTGTATACACTATTGTGTGATTTGAAGTTCGCATCCGTAAAAAAACAGAATTAAAACTAATCTAGTCTTAGATTAATTTATGCCTCTTTGTGTGTATGTTTATGCGAGTATATTTCTGTATGTGCGTGCTATTATACATACACAGAAACACACACAGACACACATACAGAAACACACACACATATACAGAAACACACACACACACACGTACACATATATATAGATATATATTTATATTTATTTATATATATATATATATATATATATATACACATGCATGTACCCAAATACGAATGTGTTTTTACACAGCCGCACGATTATATATATAGCATAATAAACATTCTGAGATACACTTACGTACATACATAGATTCAATACTTCCCTGGTTATAGATGGAAACACACTCCTACCCCGCAGAGGCGCAGACACACATGCACACATTTGGGATATTTTTCGTGCTGTTGTATATGAGAAACTTACTCTCATGTCATTCGACTTTGTGTGATAAATCATATGCACGAATTACAGCAAGCATTAAATCTTGTCTGTTATCTCTGAAATCATTCATACCACATGTGCTTGTGATTCTATCTAGAGATGAAGAAGGAAAATGGTGTGCGTTGTGGCATCATAATTAACAAGACAGAATTTCAAAATCACTGGAGATCCAAATTGTTGCAGACACTTGTCTCAAACAATTTCCTATTTGAAAACTACAAGGGTTTTTATATTTCACTGATGCCAATTGTAGTTACTGGTTGACGGCACAAAATAGGATGTGGTATCGCTGTACGTGTATGTATGCCCGATCAAGTCAGTGAGTGTGTATCTGTGTACGTATGTGTCAACTCAGAATATTTGAAACGTAGGCATACATCACTATAAGTTAAAATATGAATATCATGTTAAATGTAATAAGAGACAATGTATTAAAATACTTATGTATGAAATTACAAAATGTACGTGTCAAACTTCAACATTGTTGAAGTCGTCGTTGTTATTGTCATCGACATGGACAGCATCATATCATCATAATCGCCATCATCATCACGGTCACGGTCGTCGCCATCAACATAATCATCATTATCACTATAGTCATTATTAGTTAGGTGGCGAAGTGACAGAATCGTTTGCACGCCGGACGAAAAACTTAGCGGCATTTCGCCCAACTTTAATGTTCTGAATTCGAATCCCACTAAGTTTGACTTCGTCGTTCATCCGTTCTGGGTCGATAAAATGTGTATGAGTTGAGCACTGGAGTCGATGCAAACCGTTATGCCACTGCTAAAACTGCTTGGGGCTTCTGAAAGACAATAGAAAATGGATCCCTGTATCTACTTCGTTTCGTCTACGACCATTTCTTTTTGTTCTATCTGATTAACTACTTTCATAAAGTGGCGCACTGGAAGAATTGTTAGCGCACCAAATAAAATGCATAGCGGCTGTTTATGTTCTGAATTCAATTCCCGCCGAGGCCGACTTCACTTTGCTTACTTTGGGTTCGTTAAAATAAGTATAAGTCAGGTGCTCAGGTTGATATAATTGACCGTCCCTCCCTTCAAATTTCAACCTTTACGTTTCAAGTAAAAACTAATTAAATACTTGCTCAGTAAACGATAGTAGAGTAGTTAAAACACATGCATTCCGAACACGTTTCTAGTATCAGTGTGACACATCGCTTAACTAAGACAAAACTTTGAACTGCAGGCTTACGTCAGCACGTTCTCCGTCTTTCAATCACATAACATTGGGTGATCCGAAGTTAAGACAAAAAAAGAAAAGCAGAAAGAAAAAAAGAGGGAAGAAACACTTGCTATAGACTCCAGAGTTTCATATTGACTGAAGAACCCGTGATTGCGAAACAAACACTTTATCCATTACAAACTTGCTGCCACACACTCTGACCGACGTAATTAAATAACATCTTCATGTCGAGCAACTATACGCCCCCAACTTCTCGTTTCTTGGGTTCCCCACACTGACATATGATTTTACCAGTATTCCCAAACAGATCGTCACTCATTTCCAAGTGAGTATTTTACTAGACTTTGTTCTTTTGTGAAAATCAGCAGTCCTATTGATTCTGCCAATCATGTTGGAAAATGTGCAGTTCAGCGAGTCTGGCGTTTAAAAGATACATGAAAAAAATAATTCATAAAAAATAAACGAAGTGTATTTAGAACTTTTTATGTCATCTATAAAAGTGTGTCAGTTATACTGATCTTTTAGGTTGATGCCGATGTTTATGACAAACTAAATACACCACAAAACCTAGATTTCACAAGCTGACGCAGACACACACATACATACATACATACATACATACACAGGCGTGCTTAAATTATTAAAATATTCGTCCTAACATATTTTCAAATAAAATAAAAAAATGTAACATACCATGATGTTAGAAATTTATTGAACGTTTTCTTTGATGTTTGGCCAAGAGCACCTATAATATATACATACATGCATACAAACACAAATGCATGCAAACACACACACGTACAAACACACATACATACATACATGCACACACACATACCCACACACACATATGTATATTCACACACACAGTGCCTTTTTATTTGTTTTGTGAGGTTCCCTATGTTAAATCCTGAGTTGATTTAGATCCAGCTTTGAAAGTGTCTATCATCGGTTCACAGGTGGATTAAAAAAATTATTTTTATCAGTCCATAAATTCACCAATATTCTCCTCGTATTGAATGACTGTCCTGAAGAACGGGACAATCTGTACAAAACCTCAGATGGACAAAAATACGAATATTGGTCGCAATATCTATTAGAAATATTCATTAGATATCCTCCGAGTCACTTTCGTGATGGACCGGATATATTACATCTCTAAAATTTCATTTAGGTAAAATCCAGAGGGGCACGATTGCAATGACGAGGTTGGTAAGCGTATTCCATAAGGAATAACCAGAAAGGACAGGCAATAAGAAACCGAACTGATGTTGTTACTTCTATAAATTATGATAGTAGTAAGAGCAAATAATAATGATGATGATTATATTACATCGGATCCGAAGGATAAACTGCAAAGTCGTCCCTGACAGAACTTGAACTCTGAACGTAAAGACAGACGAAATGCAGCTAAGAACAACTACAATAACAACGATGAGGATTATTGACCATGATGGTGATGATGATGAGGAGGAGGAGGAGGAAGAAGTAGGAGGATTTCTTTTATTTGTCATAATATCTTCGAATGAGGCAGACGTTGGAAAAACAGTTTAGACTTTGCGTGCAAGGTTATATTAAACATGATGGAGAGGAAGGGAGAGAAGAGAAAAATATAATATGGCGTACAAAATATGTAAGTACATCTAGGAGGCAATTTTCTTTATATAATCGAGTCGCCGACTAGCGCCAATGAGGCAACCCAATAGCTGCAACCAGAACTTACCACTACGGGCACAAACTCTCCTGCAACACTTGTTCTCCAATCTACATGCACATGACCAGAATTTGTTCATTCAACTTCACTATTTTTGCCAGAGTCATCCACATTTTGACATATTCATTGAGATAGAGATAGAGAGAGAGAGCTCTAATAATAATTTACAATATTAATTGTTATTTTTAACCTATAAATTTACAGAAAATAAACTAACAAAACATTCATATTCTTAGCACTATAACTATGTATGTCAAAATACTTTGTAAAGCGCCACACAGCACTGACTGGACCCGCTGTGTCAGGTTTCTATCATTTCTACGCGTACTTCATTCCACTCACGAGCCGTAATCGCTGGATAATTAGAAACCACATATCCATCCTACCACATCCTCGTTTATTGTTCCACACCTGCTACCCTTACTCGCTATTATGTAGTAAACAATTTGCAATCAGCTATATTATAATGGTGATTCAGCATCTTTCTATAGCATTTTATAACGGGAGAAATGTAACAATAGATAATAAGAACTGATGTACATTTAAACTAGTTCAAAAGGTTATCAGTCATATCTAAATTTATAGTACCAACGTCGTCATTATTTCGATATTTACTGCATAAATGCTTTGGAGATAGGATAGAAATCCCTTTATTACGTAAAAAAAAAACATATTAGAATATTCAATATATAATCATATACATATATATAAATATGTACCTACATATATA
>NC_069001.1:26566910-26567644 GCF_001194135.2 Octopus bimaculoides | reverse complement strand
TACGAAACAAATATTCCAGCATTAAGAGGTAGAAATAAGGAAAGGAAAATACATTGTGGTTGGAATTGTTTGAATAGTAATAGGATGAAAAAAATATGGATGATGTCCATTTAGTTGTAAATTAGTAATACTAAATCAGCAATAATATTAACGATAATAATAATAATAATAATAATAATAATAATAATAATAATAATAATAAGCGGAACTATTAAAAATTATGATCGATTCATACATAAGCAAAAGGAATGCATTTCTGTTTTACCGGAAAGGGCGTGGTTGAATTTAGAGATCCGAGCGTTTAATGACACTATTAACAAAGAAACTCTAGTGGCAATGATGATGATGATGAAGGTAGGGGTGGGGTGGTGCTAATGATCATCGAGGAGTTCACGATGATGAAGACAAGGATATCCATGACGACGACGGTAATGATGATCGTAATTCGAAAGAGGAAGCGACGGAAAGGAAAGGTTTCGTACTTCGCGAAGCAACAGTAAAGTGCATTCAATCTCATGTAATATATGGCGAGTACACATTTCAGTAACATTAAGGATGATAAAATCAGTTATATCACAAATACATATTAGCGACGGAGGCAGTATTAATACCGAAAAGTAATATTTATTAAAACTTAAACGTATATGTCACAAATAGACGAAAAGTAATCAAAGCATAGATGTAGGCCTGGTTGAAGATCCTATATATCTATGCGCGCGCGCGTGCGCGTGTGC
>NC_069001.1:26563760-26566104 GCF_001194135.2 Octopus bimaculoides | reverse complement strand
ATATATATGAAAAGAAAATGGAGATTTACGATTGACAAATTTCAATCTATTGATACAATATTATATCATTGTTATAATATAATATAAATTAATATAATATAATTATAAATATCATAATCCCTGGCTTACCATTCATACCGGAAATGCAAAAAATTGTATGGGGTTTGAATAATTCACTCTTGGAAACATGGGTGTTTCGCTGAACATCCTTAAACAACTCTCATTCAGGGATATTTTGAACGGGATGGGTTACTCGACCCGAAGAAAATTCTAACTGTGCCCCACGAGCAAGGTTATGTGCGATGTTTATCTTGATTTGAGATCACCACGTCGTGCACATAAAGTTGTGATGCATGTATCTGGTATACCCTTATCAGACGGATAGACATGATGGGTATACTGGACTTCGTATGATTTACCCCAGTGTCACTTTGATGGCATGCACTGTTCTCTTAATACTACTACTACTACTAATAATAATAATAATAATAACAACAGCAACAAGAAGAGGGAGGAGGAGAAGTATTACTAGCCCATGCAGAAGTCCATAAATTTAGTAAGCAGTTATAATCGAATTTATCAACCCAAGTATCTGACTATAACATTAAACAACACAATGAGCATATACAAAATGATAACCTTAAAAACAACAACAACAATAACAACGATAATAGTGGCGGCAACAGTTAATTAAAATTGGAATAGTTGTAGTATTGATGTTAATTACATAAATAATGTCGCGTTCGTATTATTTTAATCGGTGTTTGAAAACATCATTATTATTATTATTATCATCATCGGTGAAGAAACTAGCTGACCTATTTTGCTTACCTTTTCGCATCTATTGATTGTTTTAAATATTTCTATACGGACGACAATAGACAGACATTAACGAAAATAAATATCAAAAGAAGCTCAAATATCGATGTTCTTATCTAAATCAATTGAACAAAGAAACTCTATAGGAAATAAATAAAAGAACAGATTAGTTTCGTCTAGCAGCTAGATTGCTGTCATCATTTTTCTGATCCAAGTGTTTTAGGCTTTTGTTGAATTTCGCTCGTTGTTGTTCTTGATAATAATGGTGACGATGACGACGATGATGATAATGATGATGATTTTGATGCTGACAATGGTTTCGTGGTAATGGTGATGGTGAAGACGTTCTCGAAAAAGCGATACTGCTGCTGCTACTGCTGTTGTTGAAGATAATGACGGATACGATGACTTTGAGTAACTCGCTTGTAAGCGTGCTGAAGATTCCCATGATGATGATGGTTATGACAACCGCCGCATTGGAGGTGGTAGGGTGATGGAGGCGGTGACAGTGATGGCATTGATGAAGATGAAGCTGATGACGTCGGCGATGGGCAAAATGTATCTAGGGATGTTTCTATTTGTGTTACGATAATACTATCCTAGTTGCTGCTGATGCAACTACTACCTTAACAACTACACCAACAACATCTACCACCACCACCACTACTACTACTACTACTACTACTACTACTACTACTACTAATATTTCTGATGATGCTGTCACTGTTTTCTTTCAGGCTAAACAAAATATCTATCTTGTTTCTCAACGGTTTTATTCAAATTGTAAACAAACAGAGAATGTTTTCTTTAGAACTGCAAGAGTTAATTGTGAACTTTGCACAATGTTAAATACTAAGGAAAGAGATTTTATCATCATGAAATAATATCAATCTTCAAGAAAAGAACACACAAACAAACATACATACACAC
The DNA here is from genome assembly GCF_001194135.2 of Octopus bimaculoides. NCBI lineage: Eukaryota > Metazoa > Mollusca > Cephalopoda > Octopoda > Octopodidae > Octopus > Octopus bimaculoides. The sequence goes on along the minus strand of NC_069001.1, from coordinate 26,564,355 downwards.
ATACACACGCATACACACAAAAAGAAACACAAGCATGCACATATACACACATGTCAACATACCGGGTGTGGTGTATATATTTACCCATTATTCGTTTTATCGTAGAATAAAATGTTTTCGGTGTTCGCTAATAAAAGATTACAATTGACAATGTTTTACATCGATTTACAATTCAAAATGGCCACCCGTTGCTTTCATCGTACCCCTTATTATTATTAACATTATTTTCTTTTTAAATGGTGTTCATGACTTCATAAGGTATTTAAATAAGGGTAAATGTATTTTCTGCACCGGGTACATGTATGTATAGAGATAGTGTGTGTGTTTGAGAGAGAGAGAGAGAGAGAAAGAAAGAGAGAGAGAAAGAAAGAGAGAGAGAGAGAAAATCAGCCAGATAAAAATAACGACAGCGTTTGAGACATTAGATATTAATGTTTGTTAAGCAACAAGAACAGAGAAATGATTTTAATGACCTCATGAACTCCTATAATTGAAGCGACAATGGGTATTGTGACAATCATTAAAGGAGAAAACAGCATATATACGTGTGTGTATATATATATATATATATATATATATATATATATATCTTTTC
>NC_069001.1:26562720-26563433 GCF_001194135.2 Octopus bimaculoides | reverse complement strand
ATATATATATATATATATTATACACACACACACACACACACACACATTCATTGAAACACACCACCATTTGTAATAATACTTCTGAAACGTTCTCTCCAGATTTCTCACTTTAGTTTCATTCACATGAGACTTAAGAGACATTTTGGGATACTTTTGCTTGCTTGTTACAAAACGTTAAGTCAAATTATTTTACGCACGTTTCACTCTGGAAATGAAGCATTAGCTTGAGAGTGATGTCGGTACGTTTTTCGCCGTCAGGTAAACATCGACGAGTGGATAAAGTGAAGATTAATCATGTTTGGTTGTGTCACAGCGATATGTGATCAGCCAACTCTTGGAACACAAACGTACTATTACCAAGAAAACTCTTATTGAAGTAATACTGGGTCTCTGTCGTAGGCATGTATATAGACGCAGCTCAACAGTGGGTGGCGGGGTCATACACTTTCACAAATCTAAGAGGCTGTTCTGTATGTACGACAGTTATGCATAATATTATGATGAACAATACAAAATACAATACAATTTGGAATCGATTATTTTTATATGCACAAAATGAATATTAGAGAATAATTTTTTTTTTTGTTCTAATAAAACAAATTAGTTCCATTCTATATATATATATATATATATATGCGTGTGCATATGGAAAGCTTTGCATATATATGTGTGTATAGTTATATATATATATATATATATATATATATATATAT
>NC_069001.1:26557797-26562604 GCF_001194135.2 Octopus bimaculoides | reverse complement strand
TATATATATATATATATATATATATATATATATATATATATATAACAGACGTAATAGCAGGAAAATATGTGCAACGACGTAGACACACATACCTATGAACCGTATGTGTACATGTATTCATATACATGTGTATGTGTTTGTATGTTTGAACTTGTATAGTTATCACAGTGTGTGTGAGGTTTCTCAAATCATATTTTATTGACATACGGAAAGGTATTTAAAGTGAGAAATGTTTTCTTAATATAATATATTTGACAGGAATTATAATAATCAAATTCTCTTTCTTCGCAATTTTTTGTTTTGTTTTTATTTTTTACTATTGCAATTACCTCTTTGAAGAAAAACAACTTATGAAAAAATGTTATTAACATATGCTACGAACATATAACAATAAAAAAAAAAGTCAATTTAAATATGTGAAAATATCGTTTATAAGATAAATGTCGACAGTTAGAAGAGAAGCACGTACGAAAAAACAAAACAATAATATTGATGATGATTATGATGATGACGAAAATGACGATTATGATGATGGTGGTGAGGATTTTGATGATAATAATAATTATGATGATGCGCGTGTGTGACTAAGGTTGTCTCTCGTTTTGACTGCATTGTCAAAGCTTTATAACCACTGAGTCACATAATTACAAGACTTTAAAAACTATTACCTTTATTCATTTCACTTACTAAACCGTTCAGATCTCTATTATAAATAGATTTGAGTTAGACCATATTTCGTACAAAAGCTATAACAATTTTCAAATATTTTATAAAAAATATTAAAAACAATTCTCCTATGTTATAGAGTACGTTTCGTGTGTTTGAATGTTTGGATCACTGTCGGAGTTATTCATACATTTGTGAAAAATAGTTCCTAAGTAACATGTGTAATGGGAAAATTAAATGTTGTTGAAATAAAAGACAATAGACCAAAGTGTGACAGAATAGAGTTACAGTGAATCTATATCTCGTGTAGATAAACCGTATCTTTTATTGGGAGTAACTGAAGCAACTCTGGACAGCGATTGATTCCACCTATTACTTGTTATGGCAACTTCTTTTTTGATTATAGGGAATAAATTTCAATAGGCACCTAAGTAATACCCAAAGAAAACCGGATTATCATTCAAAAATGTCTTACGAAAGATAATGTACCTGCATAAGATGTGCGAATAAAAGGGAAGGTCATTTTATTCTAAATATTATGATCAGCGGTTTAGGATACGTAAAACTTAATCTCTCTGTTGCCTTTCTTATTCCATGTTCCGTTGTTGACTAACATGATTATAACAACATACATCGCAGCCCTGCCAGTCTGCTATCCATTTTGAGAAATATATAAATTTACAGAATCAGACATGCGATTCAACACACAATTTATAAGTGCATTGGTTGTTTACTGCAGCTGGTTATTTCAATATCTCACCCAATTTTCGACAACACCGTCCGCTCATAAACTATTCTTTTCTCCATCTCCAATTTTATTCTTATTCAGCTTGTTGCTTCTTTACTTCATCAAAGGTTTGCCTTAATAGTTGAAGTTTATTTTGACTAATTTCGCGAGACAAACACATTTTTAACCTAAACATCATTATTGAAAAATTGATGCTGTTTGATTTATCTGCTATGCTTCTTATTTTTAGGCTTTTGTGGACACCAGAGGGAAGGAGTATTTGCGTAGAATGTGCCTGTGTTTTCTCTGTCTAACTTAAGATTTTGCAACTTATTATATTATAAGCAAAACACAACCGTAATCTTACGGGCGTGTGTGAAAAACAGAGGAGAGAAAGAGAGAGATATATATAGAGAGAGAGACAGACAGAGAGGTATCAGGTGTGGTGGTGAAATCGGTTCACATATATAGGTATGTGTCCCTCCCTGCATCTGTCTAAACATGTGAAAGTTTGCAGTTGTGGGTTCGTTGAAAAGATCACGAAGACATTCAGAACGCAACAGCTAAACATCTGCTATTTACTGTTGCTACCTCAGTAATCGTGATTTAAGATTATACTTGCAACAGATTATAAATAGAAATTTAAATTTATTTTAGCCCTATATTCAGCTTATTATAAATTCAAAATGTGGAAATATTAATATAGATAAAAATAATAATAACAATGACATCTACATTTCATTAAATATATTTACTTTTAGCTTCACTAAATGCAGATAATATCTATGCATGTTTGAATAGATATGTAGAAATCTCATTCTTCTTCTTCTTCTTCTTCTTCTTATTATTATTATTATAGTTGTTATGAAAATGAAAGAAACCATCACCATCACCATCATTATGATCATGAGCATTACCATTTTAGATATATTTTCAAAAATAGAAATAATTTAAATCGAAAAATATGTTGCTGCTATTTCTATTGTTAATTTTAAAAATACAATCGACGAGCGTTTAAACATGATAGCATGAAACTAAATAAAAGATGCTTTAAAATATGGTAATCCTGGAATCAGTGCTATTCATAAATGAAATTTTACTTCAGCGAATTCACAGCAGTGGAAGTTAAAGATGTAAACACTAGAGATAGCTTCATAATAGATGTTAAAACAGCAGTTGTCTCTCGGCCTCCGCATGTCACACTGCCCCATTATATATATATATATATATATATATACATTAACACACACACATATATATATATATATATATATATATATATATATATATATATTCACGCATGACTTCTAGGACTACGTGTGCATGTGTGTTCTGTGTGTGTATATGTGTATGTATGCATAGTTTGAAACATACTCATGTAATACATCTTCACTTGTTTTGTTTTTTTTTTAAATATGCTGTTCGTTTGCTAAGAAAATTAAGGTGTAATTAGAGGTAGAATTAGCTTCTATTTCTAACACGTTATTTGATGATTACAAGCTCTGTAAGTATCTCGCTATTTTACTCTCTTACATTCAGCTGAACACTAACTGAGCTGAGTCAAAATCATTCTCCCTGCTTCCTATCACCCTCATCTCTCTAAATCTATATTATCCATTTAATACGTACTTTCTACGTATCAGCGTATTAGGTATTGGGAGGGGTGATTGGCTGCCATTTCTGTCAGAATAATAGATCTTGTAGAAGGAAACCTTGCTGACTTGTGTTTGCACAAACAGAATGTTATTGTAGCCGAATGTAATATTCATACCTTTGCTACGATTTCCTGTTGTTAGTCTGATTGAATAGCAATATGTCACACGAAGCAATCTAATCGATAATCTGTCTATGTCAATTGGTTTGGTTAACTAAAACATTTTAACCTGTAACTAACCGAAAACACATCAGTAATGAATATGAACTCCAGATTTATATGAATCTGCCTGAATTCTATAACAAATTGATCATTTTGCTTCGACTGTAACATTAATTTCTTGTGACATGTTGACTTCGCAAAAGACAAAATCTTACCCACAATATTAACAACTACTTTGTTGTTTAACCTAAGGTCATTGTAGATGGTGCAGACATGTTATTGAATGTATTCTCGGCATGACGGTCCCGTCAGTAAATAGAAATAAACTTTTCATTGAATAATGGTCTCTTAATTGACCAAGTGAGGTAATTTGAGGGTACAATTCCTTTTTCTAGCATTGGACACCTGCAGAGAAGCCATCTTGTTACATCAAACAACAATAATTTATTTCCCGTGTTCAGGTTAGTTATCAAAAGTCTTTCAACAGCACACATCATGTCTTCATTTCAGGTATAATATATCTACGTATGCGAGCATTTCAATTTCTATAAACAGTATCCTAAGACTGCTGAGTGGAAAATTGGATTAGTGTCTTACAATTCTATTCAGTGAAATATCGTGAGCATATAAAATGACAAAATGACACGTGATTAAATTGAGTTTCATAATTTCTGAAGCTTGACTAATTTGAAATGTTCTATCATAGTTTAAAGTAAAAATGTTGGTCGGAGTGTCGTGATAGCTAACTATAACTACCCCAGCCCAAACGTTTAATACCGACGGAAACAGTATTAACTACCATAGCTTTAATTTTTACTTTCATAATGTGACACCTTTCGAAAACTTAAACGTTCCCTTTGTCAAAAAATAGCAGCCAGTTCTCCAACAAATAACACACTGCTGGTTAAAATAAGGAAGGACATTACAACATATCTATAGCTACCTGTCTTCTGACCTGTAGCCAAGGCCGGGAATGGCTTTTATGAAATGATTTCTTTGATCAAGATTGACCTAGAGCTGGAGATAAATTACACTAACTCCAATAAAATGAGAAAGTATGTTGGTGTACTGATATGAGCGCTTATGATATATTGCTTATGCAGGATTCCTGTCGGCTCAGGGGGAATGGATGCAATGAGTTGGCATTTTAGTGATATTCTATTCATGGAAGTGCTTCGTTTGCTTTATACAAAAGACAAGTAGCTATTGAAGAATGCTTGAAACATTTTCATCAAAGGCTTCATAGTAAAGGTGTTTCATGTGTTTAAGAATGTTGTATAGATGCGTGGGGCTAATAACTTTTACGAAATGTATTCCTTGTTTTCACCGAGTTAAGTGCTAATGGATATAAATGGTTTAGATTTGATATTGCAGTACATGAATCTAAAACCTTGCGGTCGACTGTGGGTAGGTGAGAAACGTTATAGCCATTTGTGAATATGAGAGAAAGAGAGGGAGAGAAAAAGAAAGATAGATGGAGGGAGGGCGAGATAAGAAGAGAGGGTTAAGGAAATAAAAATGTGTGCATTCGACGTAACTGTTCCAGAAAGTATACAGTAGTCGTATGTATGTATATATATATATATATATATATATAT
>NC_069001.1:26553741-26556449 GCF_001194135.2 Octopus bimaculoides | reverse complement strand
ATATATATATATATACACTGTAAGTTTAGAGGTAATACTTGATAAATATAAGCACCTGTATATGCCATCTTTTATATCAACAATATACCTATACTGATGCAAAGGATATCGTATACCGCGATATCCTTTGTGTTCTGTTTTCAATTTATATACATATAAAGAGAGAGACAGAGAGGGGAGGGAGAGAAAAAGATAGACTGGCAGCGGGAGAAATTTTGATGGCATGCAGTATATAAAAAAAAAAAATATGTGTTGAACATGGGTATGTGATAAAAAATTTGTAATACACACACTCTCTCTCTCTTTCACTTTCTTTATTATTTATATGCAGTCATATGTATATACATGTAAAGTAGACTACATCTAAAGGCTAAGAAGTTCAGTTCGCAGCCATGAGCCACTAAAATCACATTCTAAGGTGGGTTGATTAACTATCATCTACCTCAAGTCTTCTTATACATTTTAAAGGAAACTCAATAGAAGTAAATGGTCTGTAAGTGGGCGAGATGGACTGCACTTGTAATTCAAAGTGCCGGTTTTGTCATATACTGTGTGATGTTCTTTCCGCAAGAGAATTGCGTTATGGGCAAAGGTACTCATGGAATACTTAACCAGTTACGCAATAATTTAATTAGTTGGTGATTACCTTGTTCAAACAACTGGAAAATACTAATTGTCGAAAGCGGCAAGAGATTCAATTGATTTAAGTCAATCTTAAAGGAATTCAGCTTATTGATCTCTTTCACAGTTTCTCTCTCTCTCTCTCTCTCTCTCTCTCTATATATATATATATATATATATATATATATATATTTGTCTTTCTCTCTTTCTCTTTCTACTATTCTCACTCTTTTCTTCGTGACTCAGTATATCTATCTTTCTACTGTCACATAAATTGATCTGTTCACAAACAAGCATCACAAAGAAATAATGTAATTACATATAGTTCTACAAGTTGTCCAAGAAATTATTGAAATGTTGAACGGAACAACATACAACAAAACTGAACACACACAAAAATAACTGACCAAAAGTAAAACCAAAATAATAATAATAATAATAAATAATTATATAAAGGATAGGCAAAAGACAAAAAAAATAATAAATATAATGAAAGAAACAAATAAAGTTAGGAAATGAAAAATCAAAGCTAAACAAAGCCGTTTTCCAGACAGAAAGATTGAATATTTATTCTAAATATGTCACGAAAATGTTGAGTCTTTGTGTGTTGCTATAAACAGTTAGGAAGAGAAACAGTCGATTTGTTATGTGTTGTTTTGTATTTTTAGTTCATTATTTTCTTTATTTCTTTGTATTTATCATTTGATGCTTCTTTGTTGTTGTTGTTGTTGTTGTTGTTGATGCAATAGTAGTAGTAGTAGTAGTAGTTGCATTTTTTTTTTACACGACACGGAATTGCGCTGTAAATACCGTAATGTTTAAGGTAATCGATAGATTGTTGGATGAGCATAACACATAATCCTTCATCTGAAAGAGGTCATTATTAGCTTGACAGATGTCTGGGTGTGTAGGGGTGGGATGAGGAAAACCGAACAATATAATCAACCTCGCAAATAATACGAAAAACCATCGACAACAACAATAACGAGAAAAATAATAATAATGACGATAATGATGATCATAATAATAATAATAATATTAATAATATTAATAATAGCGATAATAATAAAAATAATAATAATCTTAATCGTATGTTGTAATCGTAGACACAGAAGGAATGAATTGATAATGGAAAACATACGACCAGAGAAGTTAATATGACAAAGAAAAAAATAATAAAATAATGGACAGCTGGAAATAGACCATATTAAACAAAATATGTATGTGTGTAGTTTGTGTGTATGCGAGCGTGTGTGTGTGTACATGTTCGCGTGTTTCTTTCTTGTATGTGTATCAGTATATATATATATATATATATATATATATATATTCACACACATACAGATGTATGCATGCATTTTTGTGTGAATAAGTTTCCCTATGTGTATATGTATATGCATTTATGTATGTGTAAATAAATATGTATTTGTATTTTTGCCTTTTTTGGGGCTTCTTTCGTGATGGGTTTCTTTTTTTCTTACATCTATTAATACTTGTGTGTACCTACGTATGACTCTGTATCGATGCATGTCTATTCCTTATGCTTATTAACGCGTGCTTTTTGTCATCTCCACCGTTTTTTCTTCGTCGACCGATATTATATAACGCGTGGTAAAGAAGCCAAAACCCATTTTCCTTACGAGAGGAATAATTTACTCGAAATTAATTCCTATTTCTGTCGGTGGATAAAGAACATTGGAAGCAACAAATAAAATAGATAAAAGAAAAAAAAAATAGAAGTAGAAAAATAAAACGTATTATATTTATTGTTCGATGTAAGTGTCAAAAGATAATGCAGGCATTGTCGCTAGTACATCTGTAATTTAAAGGCAAATTTAGCGATGGGGTTAGACGCTAGAATTCATCGGTATGAAGAATCTTGAAAGAAAAGTATATTTATCGAGACTTACGTCTGCGATGCCATAATTGCAGAAGCATTTACCTAGCTCACTTTTCACCTTCTGTTTTATTTTTTTTTTTGTTCTTTAGATTCTTCTCGCCATTTTTTTTATGTAAATGTATTGTTTTATTTTCTTTTAATTTTCTGCAAAATTTCTTTCATAATACAAAAACTAGACTTATATTTT
>NC_069001.1:26549215-26551390 GCF_001194135.2 Octopus bimaculoides | reverse complement strand
ATGAACTGTAATTTTTTGTATAATTAGATATTGTTAATATAACAATACATCAAAACAGGCTGGAGTTGAATTGCTCAGCATGAGCTAGAATTCAAATTATAGTTAGAATAGAGACATAAGGGTGGATGACCACAGGAACAATACCGCATATCCAACACCATAAAAAGTTCTTATACGGACGTTACGAGTTTTTCTCCAGAATTACACTATATGTGCGCATGTGTGTGTGTGTGTGTCTGTGTGTGAGGCTGTCTCTTATTACGTTAGACTTTCGTCTCTGTATTAATAGGTCCATAAGTTGCCTGACGACACTTCGACAATAGATGCGAAACTCTGGAGTATACAGAGTCTGACTCAATCAAAATAAAAATATTACTCAACTCTCTAAACTTGCCGAGTATACTTTCTCCTCCCCCATCACTGTCAAAACTAAAGGAATATATGTATATGTAATATGAATAAAAATAAAATTTCTTCATGTTTAGTTATTTTACTCAAGTTTAGCAATACCTGTTCCAACACGATATCATTTGGAATGCATTGTCAATCGTAAACATTAATTCAATAACCAAACATTATTGTATCTGCAAATACACACGTACTTATACACTCGCCCCCCTAAGAATAGTTTTCAAATAGTTATTTAATTCTTTAAAACAAAATTCGAGATATTTGATTGAATAAAGTTTTAGTGATGACAAAGAGACTAATATTTAGTGACTATATAACTAACAGCAACTGGTTTACAGAATACGTATGCTGAAATAAATTTTATTTGCGTAATTATTTCCTCATTGAATGAAATTTATACTGAATACTAATATTTACATAAACAGTATTAAACATTAATTAATGTATTTGTTTTCCCCATTCGTGTTGTTGTTTTTAAATTTTCTCTTTAGAATTTCAACGTCCACATCAAATTTCAAAACACTCAAATTCTCTGAAAGCAATTTCGTAGCTTCTAACATGATTTTAGTACATTGCCTGATTATATAAACGCTTATAAAAACAAAGTTTATGAGTTGGTTTATTATTATTATTATTATTGTTTTCCTTATTATTATTATTCACTATTTATTATTATTAATATTATTATTATTATTATTATTATTATTATTATTATTATTCTACATTACTGCATTGTCAGTGAATTAAATGCAGTTGCAATTTAAAGTGTCTTTCAAAACAGAAAATTGGACAATATCAAAATACCACTTCGTTGCACAATGTGTATAAGCACGCAATTACATATATACATTCATAGTCAATATTAATTCAAACATGCCAGATGAGGCGTGCTAGGATTTGTGAAAGGGAACATTTACGTTTAAAAATTAGTTTAGTTAGTGCCAGAATCTCCACCTACGTGTGTTCATCGTGAATGAAATTAAATTAAAATAAATAATCCTTTGACATTTTCCAAAATTTATTTCCTTACAAATATTTTTTTTTTAATTTAAAACAACTTTTGTTTGTTTTACACACGTTTTTTGCTTTCCTTATTTCCTAAAAATCAGCTCTGAGCTTTAGATTTAAAAATTAGTTTCTCTGCTTCTAGAGAATACGTGACAGAAATAGTCTTCTCGGTGTGAGGAAGAAGTTCACTTCGAAAGCATGTCGTTTTGAATTCCGTCATTGTGCCTTCACTTGAACTGAGTGAAGTGCCTAAAGGGACACGAGGGAGAACCTCATCGATTATATATATGTGTGAGTGTGTTTGTGCACTCTTACTTACGTGTTTCCATAACAGAGATCGATAACAACCACAAAAATATATAGTGGAAGTGAAATGACAAAATAAAATAATAAGTCATTCGTTAGATCCATGTGCATTTTCTTGATGTTCTTTTCGATATTAGCTACTGATAAACCTTGACAGGATGAACCTACGTTAAATACATTGCCCGATTTTCATGAGCATTCCGCCATATTAGGGTAGTTTGTATTGTAACTTACAATGTAGAATATCTGGTATTTTTAAGATAATATGATGCAATATGAGGAATATTGTGCTATTTCCCTAGAAGGTAGAAATTATCTCTTATGTTATCATGCGGTTTACCTATGTGTGTTTGTGTGTGTATGTGTACATATATACATAAATATATATATATATGTGTGTGTGTGTGTGTATGTGTGTGTGTGTGTGTGTGTGTGTGTGTGTGTGTGTGT
>NC_069001.1:26538548-26548914 GCF_001194135.2 Octopus bimaculoides | reverse complement strand
AGAAATTATATGCTACCTCTCCTCCCAATCCATTTCTTTGGATTTGTTGCATCGAGGTAAAGCCGTACATCACAAAACAACAATACATTAGTAATCGTCTGTCAAAGAGTGAGTACATCTTTTTGGAACACTCTGTATACACACACACACACACACACACACACACATATATATATATATACAAGGGAAAATATCAAGGGTGTGAGAACGAAATAACTATATAACTTCATTCGATGAGAAAACTCGCGCTTTATTAGGTACATTTTCGTTGTAGTTTCACGAGCGCATGGCAAAAGCGTACGATACAAGAAAACGATATCATTAGTTGTTTGTGAGGGAAAATATCTAGCTATCATCTTCAAGGGGAAATACATTCGCTTCTGTAAGTCTAATGAGTTACTCGCAAATTCTTCAAATGCACTCTGCGTGTAGCGTATTATACCAGGTATTTTACGTAAGGAATATAGGCAATGCATTGATTTTTGCCTTAGAAACATACCATGCAGACGAAGAATTTAAGTGGTACGTGAATATTCTGAGTCTCATTAAAAGCATTTAAAGCATCATTAAAAACATTATTTACATTGATATTAAATCGACAGGGAGATAAATCCATATATGAAATGTTTGATTCATGGTTACGGAGCAAAACTATTATTTTCCTATCGAAATTGAAAATAAATTCCATTTTGACATACGTTATAGGAATGTTGCTCTCAAGAGATATATTTCTTGCGAACATCATTAGCTGTTTTGAGAATGTAATTGCCGATGAGAATGTACATTTTTTAAAGCTATATAAAATAATTTTATCAAAAAATTAAAAGCCAAAAGTATGTTTTTCCCTCCATTTATTTCGAAAGATTTAATAGAAGATAAAATATATGTATTCGTTGTATTTAGAACATCTATTTAAACCAGTATTTCTATGCATGTCATTTTGCGTTTTGAGAAGAGAGCAATTCAAGCATTAATTTGTATATTCATGATCAAATATGATAGAAATGTGTCTTTAAGCGACATTTATTCCAAATTTAATAATTGACGTAGAAAGAAAGAAATCCTGCTGTAAGCAGAAATGTGAAAACAGAAGCATTCTTTGCTTGCGGTAGTTGATCGATATAGTGTCTGAAACTTAACTCAATGAATGATGAAAGCTAGTTGATTCTATGTTACACTGATATTACCAATTATTTATACAGAAATACAAAATGTCGGATATAAAGTGTTGATTTTTACCATAAGAACACTAATAGTGTTAGCTTAAAGAGTAACATAATGTAATAATGTAGTCGACATTACGCTATTAGTCTCGAAAAAAGAGAAGAGGAATGTGCAAAGCAAATATATCAGAATATCAGAATACATAAATAATAATAATAATAATAATAATAATAATAATAATAATAATCTTAAGTATATAAACCTCCATATCCACTGAGAATATTACATGACAACACATCGAATATTAACGGTGTCTTCAAGTATAATGATTACATGATTACATAACAGTAGAGACATTCACATCGAAGTTGATGATAACGATCTTGTTGCTGATGGCAACGGCGAGGATAGTGATGATGATGATGACGACGACGATGATTATGGTGAGAACAAATGGCGACGACGACGGCTGTGAAAATGATGACGGCGATGTTGATAATGAGAACGATGATGGATTGTATCACTAATCATTCCTGGGAAACCGGTAGCGTTTAGGATGTCATTTACTCAAAAGGAAATCGATGATAGCCTGCTACACCAGAAACGCTTTGTGTATTTCACTTTTAGCTATTTCCGAAATCGATCCACAGCCCAACCTCCTCCTCCATCCTACTCTTTTCCTTTCTTCCTGTATCATTCCCATTCTAGCTTTTACGCTGAAACATAGCTTAGAACTATCACTGATGAACCGAGCATCAACTTGAATAATAATTTTTACCAATTTCCATACCTCATCTTTCCGTTTCCATTTTCTACTTGTATTCCTCCCCTTTTAACGTCATCACTATCATTACAATATTATTATTATTATTATTATTATTATTATAGTATTATTATTATTTCCATCATCATCATTTGGAGCATCATTGTTATCATCATAACTATTGTTATTCCATGCGTTCTCCTCCTCCTCTTCTCCTTCCCTTTCTTTTTCTTCTAAGTATTCTCTTCTTGTTGTTGAGGTTGTTTTTGTTTCTGTTAATATTGATGTCAATTTTATGTTCTATAAAATGGTGAAAAACCTAACGATTATATTATACTATGAAAAAATAAAAAGAGAAAATATCAAAAATAATAATAGTACCCTAACCTAATATCTATATTATGAGAGAGAAAACGTTTCCTAAAGAATAGCATATATTTTCGAAAGAGAAAACAAAATAAATAAATATATTGAAAGGGACTGATGAAAAAACGTGAAAAAAAGGCAGGAAAAAAAAACAAATTATGAAACACAGCAAAGTCAGAAATAACGATAAATGAAGAAGAACTTGTCTTCAGATTAAATTTCAAATTTCCGGGAAGATACAAGCATAAATGATTCCCTTCAGTGATTCTGCAACCATTCACAAGTGTGTATATTATTCTTGTTGTTATTATTATTATGATTATTATCATTATCATTCACTACCACGACCATCAACAACACCACCACCACCACTAACACGACCATTATCATCATCATCATTATTATTATAATTATTATTATTATTAAATGTTGCTGTGAAGAGATATGTATTCACTTTGCTCGGAGTAGTTTCACTGTATATATATATATATATATTTTACAGAAGCACACGTGAAGAAAACCCAGCAATGTATTTCCTTCTTTCGATTTCTTTATTTCGACGTAATTTTATTTTGCTGTTCCTGTCGGAATAAAGCGGTGGCAGTAAAACTCAAACTAAAGCGAAAATGAAGAAGACTGCTTAGAATTTATACAGTATGCGTGTGTGTGGTTGTATCTCTGAGGGTGTGTGTATATATATGCACATACATATATGTATACATATACACATACATATATGTGTACATATACACATATATACATATACACATGCATACACACACACACACACACACACACACACACACACACACACACACACATATATATATATATATATATATATATATATAAACATACATATATGTATGTATATCACTTCAAAAAGGTCCCAGTGTGTTAAACACGGAAATGATTATATTAAAATATAAAAGGCATCAACTTCAAGATTTCGAGGGATTTTGTTGCCATCAACTATAACTTCACCATTATTATCATCATCATCGTCGTCATCATCGTAGTCGTCGTCATCGTCATCATAAGCATCAACAGCAATAATAGCAAAAACCAAATGTAAAAAATCACATATTGCCGAGCAAAGAAGACGCACCTGTTGCACTAATCGAAATTGTTTACAGTGATACACACGAAATTGAAAACAAATTCTACACCACTGTATTTAGCCCCAAAGATGTGAGAATTTGAATATCATTTCACAGAATAGTTTTTGATGGCAGTGAAACGGGGTGAAGAAACTGCTTCCATCGAGGTTTCTCTCAATTATCGAGCTGAGAGCAACGTCACATTTTATATCATTATACATCTTCAAACATGGCAATTTTTCTTTTCCCTACGTATCAGCAAAAATATGCTTGCGATAGCTCACTCTGACATGCGCACGAATTATGGAGCAATACACCTGGATTTCACAACCAAAATAGGCATGAAAGTGTAGGTTTGGCATAATAAATCACACAATAAGAAAAAGCACTTCAAGGGAATACTCAAAGCCTCACTGAAGAAGTTTGAGATCAACCCAACACATGGGAAACGCATGCACAGGACCAACTTTCCTGGTCAAGATGCATCTGCAGAGGTGCTACCTCATACATGCAAAATCTTATTAAAGATGCGTGACAATAAACCGTGCAATTCTAATTGTCCTTTCCAGCGTAATAAATGCTTACGATGTATTTGAACCAGGTTCAAATACGATGCATACAAGAATGTAAAAATATGAGTTCGGACCCGAACTAAAGAATGGTACTGAAAATTTGTAAAAAATGAAACACTCGAAGAGTTTCGGAAGAAGCTGCAGTAACAAGTAACACATCGATTTATTAAGTTACTTTCTTAGCTCAAACCTGATCGAAAACCATGTGAGATTTGATTTTTCCATGGGTGAATTTAAAATAGATAATGGTGGCCTTTAGACAAATGAAGAATTAGTTTTACTGTCAAACAACACAATTAGTCCAGAATATGTTTTGGGGAAGCAGTTACAATCTCATAATATTTTCAAATTTAGACAAAAGCCCAGCAATTTTGGAGTGGGGATAATTCGATTACATCGACCCCAGTGCCCAACTGGCACTCATTTTAACGACCCCGAAATGATTGAATAGAAAGTCAACCTCAGCGAAATTTGAACTCAGAATGTATAAAAAGGACGAAAAACAGCTAAGCATTTCACCCAGTGTTCTATCGATTCTGCCAGATAGCCGCCTTAGTTACAGTCAGATAATAATTTATTGCTTGTAATATTTCGAGTACCGGAATTGAACAGGAAACCAAGCGATCTCAATGGCAAGCAATAATCTATATGACATGGTGAACAACACAAAATTAGATATTATAAAATCTAATATGAATATTATATTCGATTAAAGATTTGTATCGAAAAGTGCTGTGCATGAATGTATGCACAAATATACACATGCATATGTAAATACAGATGAGCTACTGCATACATACGAATGAACAAACGCATGTATGTTTATGTTCATATATACGAGCTTAACGAGGTACCTTATACTTATATGTAATTAGAGCTATATGAGTGAGTAACTTATTGAGAAATAGAAGGACAACAAAATATGAGGCAAAAAATTAAGATGAAAGGAAGATTTATCTCGAAATTATTATCTAACAGCTTTTAAAATGATGAATGTAAAGAAAACGATGTAAGTGGAATACGCGATAAATATTTATTTAGACAGTATGTACACTGAATCGATAAATATTCTGATTTTTATTGAGCTGATGCTGGGTAAGTCTTTGTATAGGAGTATATACATTCGATCAGATCGATCGCATTGTATCACTGATAATTTATCGAATATTGGTAAATATTATGCATATAAAAAGCATATTGAAAGTCAGCGATATTGGAATTCTGTACAAAATGGTACACGACTAAATGCTGTATTGGATGGAGTCCGATGCCCGACTTTGAGAGTTAGATTCACCGAACAGAAGGTTAATGATACGTGTGTGTGTGTGTGTGTGTGTGTGTGTGTGTGTATACATATATATATATATATATATATATATATATATATATATATACGTTTATATATTCGTTTTGCAAGCTTCTTCATGTGAAATCGTGTGTTGAAAAAGATATTGTTGTATATGTGGATAGTCATGTTGCCAGTTTAGCCAATAAAAGACATGCACTATATATTTGGTGTTAATTTTCTTCAGTTTTATTTTACATTACATTCACAAATACGATTAATATAATGTAAAATAAAGCTGAAGCAAATTAACACCAAATATATAGTGCGTGTGTTTTTTATTGGCTAAACTGTCAACATGACTATCTCCAAATACAACAGTGTGTGTGTGTGTGTTTGTGTGTGTGTGTGTGTGTGCGTGTGTGTGTGTTTTAAGGCATACGACGTATACGAGTTTTACCGCTGCATGATGAGGTTTCAGTCCTTAATTCTTTGTGTACGGCTGTACTGCTTCAGCGTTGCTCAGCGTTCCCATGTCGCATCTGGAATCTTCAGCATTCATTTCCAGCCTGAAGATGCCCAGCCAAAGTTAATTCCGATAGCGGCTGTGAAGCAGTCAAAATTCCACTGCATGCTCTCCTATTCACTCACACACGTGATTAAAATCAGTATGAGTGTATTTGTCTTACATTCTGTCTGTGCGACCTTGTTTGCAATCAAATACTGAATACATTTCTTCTCTTTCAAATATGTATTGTAAGATAGATACACCGGAGTGTTCGCCCATCTGTAAAAACAAATCATCGGGTCGATGTTTTGCATGTTAGAAAGTATTATATTTGATAAAATATATAATTTCAAAGCAGATTAACTCAAAACCTTTCAAGCCGGGTTCGAAACCAGAATGCACAGCAATGACTAAGTGAAGTATTGCATGTGGTTTGTAGTTGTTTTCAAATGTATATTTCTTCCATATTTCAGCAACTGATGAATTATTAATTAATTAATCAATCTAATTATATCTTACACTTTCCACAGCGAATTCAACCGAAATCAGTCATATGCAACTAATTATCCTGTTTAATTAATTTTAAGTTTTATCTTGCCTGCTAAACAATCTGATAAACCATTTCATCCATATGTGTGTGAAATAAATAGTCAAACATCAAATATTTGTATTTTCTACTTCAATGTTCATGTGATAGCAAGTATCTGTAATTGGGAATATTAGTTCTGTTGGCTTGTTAATAGCTTCTGGTGTTTCCACTGATACGATGTTCGATTACCGACACTAAGGTCTTCAGTTCAAGTATTCTGAATATTGTTATTGTTGTTTCGCCTAAAGTGAGATTCGTTCGAGTAGAAGCTAGAAAAGCCAGCCAGATCTCTTCAAAATTCACACTTTTCTGTTACATAAAAGAAAATAAAACATTTGGCATCAAGTCATACATATTCCTAAAATACGGAAATTCAGTGTTTGTATGCTTTTGATTATAGGTCTGGGTTATCTAAGATGACATCAAACAACAATAACAGCAACAACGACGACGGTGATGACAAATGGCTCATTCCATTTGAATGCATTTCAGTGCTGTTATTTAGCAGCCTCAGAGCCGTGAGCTGGCAGAAAGTCTAGATCATCAGATTAAATTTCCTTGCCACATCTCTTTGAGTTCAAATCCTGCTGAGTTTAAGTTTGAACTTCCAACCCTCTAGATTTGATGAAATATTATAAGAGTCCAGTCTTAGAGTCGATCGTATCGACTAGCATCCTCTCTTCACAGGTTCTCAAGTGATGTGATTTCTAGTATGAGCTAAATACCCACAACAATCTTCCCTGTTGCATCTATGATTCATCTAATTTATTCTAATAAATTAATCTCTGCCGCATACACTGAGAAAATTTTCCCTCAGCAAAACTTTTTACTTATTTGGAAACCGTATGGGTAGTTGAGAATCCTACAGACACTGAATGTGATCGTCAGAAATGGTCAACTCATGAGTTACAGGGTCAGCTTCATCACAAAAATGAAGGTGCACCTTAAAATTAATCGTAGAAACAAAGCAACTGCATGGCCATATTTTTGGGACGTCTCATCCGTTACAACAAGATACCGGATTCAAGCTCATACCCTGTCAACTTTTACAATAATTACAGTAACATACAGGTTTGAAGTGATCTAGGACTATAACTACAGATCACTTCAAAGCTTGACAGACAAATTGATTAGACAGACACAGTAAGGGATACTGCGGGATAGAAATGGAATGTAATTGAAAAGTCTGGCCTTGCTACACTATGTCACAACTGAGCATCACATTGGTTTAAACTTTTGACACGAGTCCAAAAGTTCCAATGGTGGGCGTAAGTCGATTTAATTTAATTTAAAGATGACGATACTGAGACAGCGTATTTATAATTCCTTTAAAACATGGCAGGCGTAACTGTGTGGGGAGAAGCTTGCTTCCCAACAACACTGTTCCGAGTTCAGTCCCACTGCGTTGCACCTTGGGAAAGTGTCTTCTACTATAGCCCGACCCTACCAAAGCCTTGAGAGTGGGTTTGGTAGACGGAAGCTGAAAGAAGCCTGTCGTGTATATGTATATATATATATATATATATATATATATATATATATTATGCATATATGTGTGTGGGTGTGGGTGTGATTGTGTTTGTCCTCTTACAATTGCTTGACACCGACGTTGGTGTGTTTACGGCGCTGTAACTTAACTGTTCCGCAACAGATACCCATAGAATAAGTAAGTACTAGGCTTACAAAGAATAAGCTCTGGAGTTGACTAATTCGACTAAAGGCGGTTTCTGTAGCATGGGTGCAGTGAAATTACTGAGACAAGTAAAAGAATAAAAAGGGAAGACTAATGTAACTGAATTGTAGCCGCTACAATTTGAATTCGAAATCTTATCATCACGTGAGCACGGTGAGATATTACTTCTGCTTTTAAAATATATTCAGCGTTAGTAATTTTCTAGGGTCTGCGAAAGAAATAGTGGGCAGTGCTAACTTTTTGACAACATGATAATGGCTACATCCAGTAATCCTTTTTATGAAGGGGATTTGAAGGATGTTAATACAGATGGCAATGCTAATGCAGATGTTTGATACTCAATGATAATAACTATGATAATGTTAATAATTCCTGATAATGTTCACAAAAATGCAGATTTCGTTTGAATTTCCAAATGTGATTTCGTTGAATCAAACGATACGCATCTAAATCGGAAATAATTTCAAGTACAAAAAAAAAAGGAATAATAAGAATAAAATAAAGAAATAGAATCCAAAAATGAAGAAACGGAATTTTGCTTTAATCAGACAAAATGTGGGATGATTATAACCGAGATGCCTTTAATCATAATGTAAACTCAATCAAGAACTGACCTGAGGTTAAACAATAAAAAACAATAACTCTAAGAACGTGCAATTGTATGAAGAGAAAGACAAAACAAAATTGTTTAACAACCAAAATAATAGGGGGATGAAAAAATACGAAACTGTTGATTACAAATGAATATCCACTAAAGATCGTATTTTAGATATCAAAGCAGAAATGTTTTTATTGAATTCAGACATCGAACTACGGCCATTCTAGAGTACAACCTCAAAGGATTTTGGTCGATAATGGATAGTGTGTTGCAGCATGTTCCAAAAGACTGCTACAAATATCGGTTGCTATTTTTGTTCAGCTTCTTCACCTCAACTCTGAGGAAGCAAAACTATCATCAAAGACGCTCCAATCTTGACAATACTGTTTTGATTTCAGCTTCAGTGTTACCAGTACTACATTATCAAAAGGTCGTTCCTTTTTGAAAAGATTACACTGTAACAGTAGGATATTTGACTGCTTTTCCCAGAAGGTCAAAAGCTAAAGAAAGTTCCATATTTCAGTCGCCTTAGTTTGCTTAAATATTTGAATTTATGTGCAAAATGTTGGTCACAAGTTTGATCTAGATCCGTCATAGTGACTAAGTTTGCATGTACTGTGTAATTGCTTTAGTAGGTTTATAGAACCTTCTCCACTCTCTTTCTCTGTGTCTACATATGACTGTCTCTGTCTTTCTCTGTCTCTCACTCTCTCTTTCTAACATACACACAGGCACATACGACCACACATACATGCATCCAAACGAATATAAACTTAATCTCACTTCCATACATACAAGCACATATATTAGACTTCATTCAAGTAATACTAATCGAAGACAAGAGAAACGTGATGCAATACGTGCTGCTGAAAGACATGAATTCGCCACAAATGTAATTCACAAGGACATTATTATAGACACTGTGTATAATATACTATCATTCATTCATGTTAAGCATTGCTTGAAGTATTTCACTGAACAAGGAAGATAGTTCTTGAATAATACAAGCGAAAAGAAAGATAAAGGAATTTAACTGAGTTAGTCATTATTGTACAGGAGAAAACAAAAGAAACTGAGTGGATGAATGAGAAACATAGCATTCGAGGGGAAACGTTAGACTCGTTTACATGTCTAGTTTGAATCAGCTGAATAAGTTTAAAAGTGGAATACACCATTTAGATTATAAATCACAATGAATTTAATTTCGGCTCTTGAGAATGGTCAACCTAATCAGCAAATCATTGGTGTCTAGTGGTTTAAAATTCTCTTGAGTGATATTCGCCAGATATTTTGTATTCTGTATGCATTACTGAAAAGTGCGTATAACAGAGACGAACAGCGAGTGGATGAAATTACAATGACCTGTGTCCAGTAATAGAAGTCGTGCGCGATCTGATTAGAAACAATATAGGATTGAAAAGAGTTGGAGAACCTGGGTTGTGTGTGTGTGTGTGTGTGTGTGTGTGTGTTTGTGTGTATACACACATATGCGTGTGCACGCGCCTGTATGTCTGAGTGTGTGTTTATGTTCCTAAAACTGTAATGGTGGCAAATACTGTAAGCGCAGATGTAGGTCACAATGTCTCGTCCATTTTGCTATAGATATAGTGATAACAGTTACACCTATTGCCATTAACAATGCTATTAGCAAATGTCCCCGTGGTTATATATATATATGCATATATATATGCATATATATATATATATATGCATATATATATATATATA
>NC_069001.1:26534458-26538310 GCF_001194135.2 Octopus bimaculoides | reverse complement strand
ATATATATATATATATAATTATATACACAGCACATGTAATACAGTCGTCTTTGTAACACGTTTTATTATAGATCTTAAAGTCTCTATCAGCTTACCTTGAATATAAACATTGACTTGAAACGGTATTATTTGATGGGAGTGGGGGGGGGGGCAGAGCGATTAAGCGTAAAATCGAGATTTGCCAATAGATCATAAAATGACGTAAATCGTGTTTGTTGATTTATATATGCACAAACAAATGCTTTTAGACGTAGCCGTGTGATGAGAAGCTTGTTTCCCAACCAATTGGTTCCATGTTCAATGTCAGTGTACAGCATTCTTGGCATGTACAATAGCCTTCAGCCGAGTAATGCATCAAAAACATGTCACTTCACTCAATTTTAACTTCTGCCGATTAAAAATATTAAAATATCTATACTCTTAAGTTTTATTTATTCTATTTGTTTTACTAAATCTACACGCCCTACACACATATACACACACACGCTCACAACCTTCCAAAATACATAGGCATTCCAAAAATTCTCCAAGCGAGATTCTTATACTAATAGATGGACCCAATTTGCTGTATGCCTCGACAGTCCTACCAACACATTAACCCAGTCACATAATTACTATCACCGGGGCCTCTCTTCAATTAAATAGTCGTATTGCTTTATTAGCAGCCGACTACAGCTCTCTCAAGAATTTAAATTAAACACACACACACAAACATACATATATACTTAGATACACATACACATTTATATACACACATGCATACACACACATATATATATACACACATGCATACACACACAAATATGGATGCACACGAACACATACAAACAATATTTTCGTAGGTAATATAATTTATTCTAAATTAAACACACACACACACAAACAAACATACATAAATGCATACATACACACACACAACCATACATAAACAAATACATACACACACACATACATATATATAGATATAGATTTAAATAAGGGTGAAAAATTAAATATTAATTTGATTAATATCAATTTAAATCCAATGGCCTAGCATAATGAAAAAATCTGAAGATTCAGAAAAATTATATTACATACATATAAGAGAATATACATTATATATATATATATATATATATATATATATATATATATATATACATACATGCATGCACGCACACACACACACAAATATGGATGCACACGAACACATACAAACATATAATCTTCTGTTCATAAGTAATATAATTTATTCTAATAGTGTCTAATACAATCACTTGTTCAAATTAGTGTTATTCCCAATTATTGCGATCCCACTAATTAATTCATCCTTATGCCATAGAACTAGTAAATATAACGGGAATTGACGATGGCAGTAGTATGATGTTGACACATAAATTAAAGGGGACCCTCCGAAACACCGTACGAGATTTTGATTGTAGTATTAACGGATACCTCCACCTTGCCATCATGATTCCAACAACAATGAAAATAGAATCGATAACTAAATGAAAGAAATCTTTTAGGATTGCCGACATTAATATTTCTTCATTGAAGTCTTAGATGTTGAAAGACGAATCAATGCTAATAAATTCTCCAATGATTTCACAACCTTCTTTTATTGCGCTCAACATTACGTGCTAACGTGATAGAACAGTACGTGGTTACTTGTACAGCTAGCAATGGCAGGTAAATTTTATTAGAATCACATTATGCTATATTATAAGTACACAATCATTTGTTGTTTATAGAATAAACCAGAATGTAACAGCAACCACGAGGACGATGACAACAACAGCGAGCTTGCCTTACGTTGCTGTTAGACATGCTAAGTATAGCAACCGCATCACCTGAAAATCATACAACAGATTCTGTGATAGAACAGTCAAAATTGTGTGTTTAGAACAGTATTTCTCGATCATTTACCCCTATGGATCCCTTTGGTTCTGTTTTTTTCTCGGAAGGACTCCATTAGCCGCTATTTGATGTTCAAAAAATTCTGTCATATTTTTAGAATTGGAAATTATTAGGATTTGTAGGAAAAAAATTAAGATATTTTACGTGTCGTAGAAATATGACCAATTTATTGCCAATAAATTTTAAGAACAAAATCTTATATGGATCCAGAAGGGCCATTTTGACTCTAATGGCTTTATGAACCCCATTGAGGGCTACTCCTTTAGATGGACTACATTAATTGGATGACCTCGAGTGAAATGAATTTTGCATGTAAATTACCTCGATCAGCTATCGTCTGACAGACTAGAAAAGCATTAACAATTACAGTCACGAACCATAGAAGCGGAATGAGGTCCCGCGATGTGCCAGAAAGTACAGGCATGCTAACTGAAAATTCCACCTACACAGAACCTGACAGAGGTCTAGAGATGTACCAGAAAGCACAGCTACGTTATCTGAAAATTCGACCTACCCCCTACAAAAAGTAAAGTATAATTAGACAGTAGTAGAACACAATCTTTTAATATTTGTCTTTTGTTTTTATTTATTTTAATCATTTTATATTGGCCAGGCTTGAGCACTGCATTGCACTGCATTGAAGGTTTACTCGAACACACCACTCACACTACTAAGTTTTTGAATGTTCTATCAAGCTTTTCCACCAAGCAGCCAAGTAATAGCGACATTATAAAACGAACACCGGTTGTGAATCGGTTGTGTTGGAAGAAGGCCTAAGATACACACACTCACACACACACACACACACACACACACACAGATGCACAGCAGTAACACAAGAGACATATATACGGCACTTTCTCCAGATTCTCACACATTGCACGGGCTCCAGACAGTTGGATGGTGGGCCACAAAAGCACACTGGGATTGAACACAAACCCAGGTGGTTGCAAACCGAGCTTCTTAAGCCAGATATCCATGGTGCCTGTGCCCTATACTTAAGAAATGATTGAAAAGAAAGAAGAAATCATAATAATAAGAATAAGAATCCATTTCTACTATAGGGGACAAGGCCTGAAATTTGGGAGAGGATAGTCAGTTACATCGACCCAGTGTTTCACTGGTACTTGATTTATCGACTGCGAAAGGACGAAAGGAAAAGTCTACTTCAGTGGAATTTGAATTCAGAGATTAGCGACGGTCCAAATACGCTAACCATTTCGTCTGGCGTGCTAACGATTCTGCCAGCTCACCCCTTATTAATAACAACAACAACAATAATAATAATAATAATAACGATAATAATAGCCTGGATGTCTTACATCACAAATATCAGTCAATGATAGCACCATGCGGTCAATGTTGACATTAGATTGGCTAAACCAAAACGACTGCAATAACATCATCAACAAGGAAAACAAAAGTTAACGTATTACAAAATCTGATAATGAATTCGTTTTCTTTTACATCAAATGAACAGCAGCTAGTCGTAGTGGCATCGCTGCGGGTGAAAACATTTGAGATGAACAAACATCCTGAATACATTCTCTTCAAGTCTTTCGACGAAATCATTTGTTTTTTCCTCGCAATTCATTATAATATCAATATTTTCAAATGTTAGTATAATGTAACAGGAGCACGAGGTTGAATATTCTATCGGATCCTGTTACTAGCTAATGATGTTCATCGACACTGAAGTTATGTGGCGCGACGCATTTAATCAAGTATGATATTAAAACAGTTTGGGTCTCGACCTGCTATATAGATAGAGGGTCGCCATTTGTTGGAATTTATATGACGGCTCCATTTATAAACAGTTAAACATATATGCATGTATTTATCTGCCGATATACATGTGTGTGTGTGTGTGTGTGTGTGTGTGTGTGTGCGTGCGTGCGTGCGTGCGTGCGCATATTATTTAACTGTATGATCCGGCTGTATGTGACTTAAAATCAA
>NC_069001.1:26517911-26533679 GCF_001194135.2 Octopus bimaculoides | reverse complement strand
CATGATTTATTCGAGATCAGATTTGTTCGAAAACCGAGGGGCTGCTGTATCAATAAGACGCTCAGAGAAGGAAAAAAAGAGTGGTACATTTACGTTTCGGGCAAAGCTCTTCTTCTGAAGCAGGAAACATAGTAACGTCCAAATGAAAAGGAAACAGTTAGAAAAAAAATTCGCCAACAGTCCATATGTAGTTATATATGTGTATATCCATATATATGCGTAGAGAAGTATCCATCTCTGAGCATTAAAGCTGATTCTTACAGCTGACATGAAATGAAGAAGCCGGGTATTTGAACGCACGTACGTGCTTCAGAAGGTTGCAGTACATCCTACACACATAACACAAAACAAACAGCCTTGTTAGGCAGCAACTCAACAAAATTTCTGACAGACACGAAACACAATTTTTTCACACGCAAAAATATAAAATTTTACCTGGGACGATCAACAATCTCGCTATAACTCCATGTCCAAAATTTATTCTTCTGGGCACAGATGTAGGAGGAGGATTGAGAGGCAGACAGAGAAAATTTTGGTTTGATAATATCAATATCTGGACACAACACAACGCAGTGAACCTCCTACAGATGATAGAGAACAGAGACCAATGGCCGCTTCTGATATTGAAAGACTCTAGTGTGTCGCCCCAACATCTGGTTGCATTAGTTAAAAGACTTCGAGAATTATATGTGTCTGTTTGTGTGTGTGCCTGTGTGTGCACGCGCGTGTGTATATAATAATGTTATTCTGAGTGTGATTTGACTGCTATTTCGAAAATATCGACAGACTATACAGAGACTCCCAATGTGTTTAGTGTTAAATAGCTACGCTGTTTTACAGATAATGCATCTTATTTAGGAACTGATATAAAAGAAGCTTATGAAATAAACATATAAATTAATTCAGAAAGACTTGATTAATTATGCCGCCCAATGATAACTTCCGTTTCCGAATAGCGTTTGAATAATGCGCCTTTGCTAATTAGCTAATATATTTTAAAGGAAAGTGAAGTTATATTTTCAACACACGAATACGTATGTACGTGTGTTTTAATTCTGTGTATGACATATGTACTAATGAAAATCTTGTACGCCGTCTTTCAACGTATCTTCATCGTATCTTCAACTACCGTTAAAAAATAGACTCATACAACACGTAATTTCAAGAACACTAATTCTTCGAAAATATAATGATGGGCATAACAGGAAGGCTTTTATTCACCGGTCCGCTTGCTAAGGGTTGCTCCTGGGATAAATAAGTATTTACGTTAATGTCGACGTCTGCATAAGCGCTTGAAATCAGCAGCGCTTGTGCACTGGAAGTGTATACGCACGCGTGTTCGTGTGTATGCGATCGTATGTATGTGAGATAAGGGCTGGCGGATTATGGGTTAATTCTTTCTACTATAAGCACACAGAGGGAAATTGTGGAGGAGAGACATAGTCGATTATATCGACACCAGAGTTCAGCTAGTACTTATTTTATCGACCGAGAAAGTCGTCCTCGGTTCTATTTAGACTCAGCACGCAAAGACAGGCGAATTACCACTAAGCGTTGCGCCCTGCGTGATAATGACTGCCAGATCGCCGCCTTTTGGCGAATAAATAATAATATACCTAGAGGTAATTAATGATTGAATAGTTCACATTACATTCATAAATACATGCATACATATATAATTTAGCAATGCAAAAATCACATCAAATCATGGTTTGTTGTGATTTTCCCACAGTCCCAAACCGTCTCTAGTATTGTGAATAAAATTGAATACTGGTAAACTGTAGAATCTCATCTTGTCACGTTTACTTTGTCTAATATTCTTCCCTCATTTCGGTCGGTAGTGTTTGATATAAAGAGAGTCGGTTACTCTTTCCAAGCGCTAAAGATTTCATGTCGAAAAACCCTCCTCCTTTTTCTAATTATCACCAAGAATTGTTTGAAAGAAATAAGTAAAATCAAACAGTACAAAGAAGGAACAAGTTAATACTTCAATTAAAAAAAAATTGTAGGCAATTCTCCCTGAAATCACAACGAACCGTCTTCAAATCAGTCAATAAATAAAATGGAAGGATAAATTGCATAATGTAGTCCAAGATACACTGTACCTTAAAATTAGATGGTATGGTTATGGCCTATAAATATTTTATAGGACTGCTCAGTCAGGAGTGACCTAGAGTTAAACAAGAACAAGAAGAAAAACAACAACGTCGACTAGTTCACTCCAGGGTACAGTTTAAACCAATTCTCTCTCCTCACTTCGTTCGTTATGATTGACTGCACTACAAAGATCAATAAACATACTTGAATAATGATTAAAAATGAATCGTCTCATTAACCGTTCTGGAGATCAATTTCACTATTTGTAAATTGCAAGTCTTAATTTCCTCTCTTTGCTTGCTCTACCATTTTTTCTCATGGGACTGTAATCTCTACTAAACTTTTAACAATTCCAGCTTCAACAATTATTTCCACTGTGAAAGTGAACATAAATTCGATCAAGTTACTCTCTAAAGAGAAAGAGAGAGAGAGAGAGAGAAGGAAAGTGAGAGACAGAGTGACAAACAGTCACAGGGAGGGAGGGAAAGATAGAGAAGCAGAGACAGAGACTGAGGGGTAGAGAGAGAGGGAAAGGGTAATGAGACTGAGAGAAGGACAGGTGGACATACACATTGTGTGCATACAGAGTTTAATGTGTCTGAGAACATGTCTGTATATGTGTGGTGTTAGAGTATAGCGTGTGGTTTGAAGTGCTGTCACACGTATACGCACAAACCAGACAAATACACTGGTGTATATCTTGTAATTAAATCAATTCATGTTTTACGAAGTAATGTGTTTGTGCATACAAACACACACGCGCGCGCGCACCTATACACATAATCATATACATGGACACACATATAAACCTACTCATGTGCTACGAACTATACCTAACAGAATATATTTGTGCGCTTAGAATGTTTGTCTGCTATGTAATTATTATTGCATATAATAATAATAACAACAACAGCAGCAATAATAATAATAATAATAATAATTATTATTATTATTATTATTTCTACTGGAAGCACAAGTTCTGAAGTTTGGGGGTACCGATTTAATCGACCCCAGTGCGTAACTGGTATCTATCTAATCGACCCCGAAAGGATGAAAATCAAAGTCGACTTTGAAGGGATTTGAACACAGAATTTAGAGACGGATGAAATACTGATATGCATTTTGTCCGGCGTGCTAAAGATTCTGACAGCTCGCAGAATGTTATTATTAATGATAATAATTTCAAGGGCAGTAATTATAGTGAAGTGGGTAGTTCGATTGCATCGACCCCACTGATCGACTGGGTCTTACTTTATCGATCCCGAAAGGATGAAAGGCGAAGTCGACCTCGGTAGGATTTGAACTCAGAACGTAAAGACGGACAAAATGCCGTTAGTGTTTTTGGAGATCAACTCGGCAATACTGGCTGTAAGAAGCTAGTTAACAAAGTTTTCAAACACTTGTAAGAAGTACAACTTTAATCAGCTAACTTTAATATATATCTATTTACATGCTCACACAAATATCACATACATACACATATGCATGTTTCTGTGTGATACGGTGATTTGTGGCGGCATAAATATATAGACGAAGCAGTGTATGTTCTGTACGTCTAAACTAATGTACAAATATATGTGTGTGTGTGTGTATACTAACACTCGCACCTGCGAGTTTGTGTTTATCTATGTAGCATGTTCTATGGAGCTTAATAGATGTTAAGTTATCATGCTGCTTGGATGTCGACGTGATAAATTACCATTCCATCTTCCCAAGAGCAACATTTACAAATCCTTTGGCGGAACAAATACACTGGAACGAATTACTCTATGCGCAGAGATATTTCGACGGACGCTGTCAAATATTTTCACAACTACTAAACAGCGACATGTAAACCACTTGAGACGAGTAAAGAATAGATAAATGTAATAACGTAAAAGAATCCATTACACACGTAAACACACAGGAATAATCATTCCAGTGCAGTTACACACTATTTAGAGGTAGACAAAGCATTATTACCTGAAACAAATGCGAAGCGATTACAACCTACGAAAACCATTTTGTCACTTCTGAGCGAATCTACAAATGTGTATTACCTGGTTGTCTAAACATAACAGAGTTGTCTGTCTTGAGTGGGGGGAACTGAAAGATATAATCATAAACAATTTGAAGACTCGGGTTATACCAACGATAACACTAACTGAAGGAAGTTAGTCACCATGGGAGCCCTTGCTTAATAAGTTGTTGTTTATGCATGTGTTGGCACAAATTGAGCAGTTCTTTGACAGGAGCTACACAAGCGATAAGCAGTTCTTCTTATCTTTTCAGACATAGTATACTCCGGGTTGCATTATACAATATTTATTTTCGAAAACGGTTTGGGTGAATTGAGGAACACTTACAAAAAAAAAACGCTCTCTTTCAGAATTTCTCCCTGCTGCACATAGCTGTTGAGCCTATTCTAAGTCACATACAATCGTTATAAAATTGCGAATAACTAAAACAACATTGATTTGGTTACTGTTGCAGTCATTGGATTGTAGACACGCTGGAGCATCGTCTTGAAGGATTTTAAACGAACAAACCAACTTCAGTATATTTCTATGATGCGATTCATTTTGTTTCATAGTTAAGGCTGTTTAAGCGCAACACTTGCACACACAAGAATCCTGTCAGACAAGTTTGCTGGCAGAATCACCAGATTTTGTACCAGACAAAATGCTTAACGGCATTTTGCCGACTTTACGTTTTAAGTTCAATTTCCGTAGAGGTCAACTTGCAATTCTTACTTTCGGGGTTGATAAAATAAGTACCAGTAGAGTACTGGAGTCGATATAATCGACTAAATCTTTCCCACCAAGGATTTAAGGATCTGTGCCTCTTTTAGGAAGGATTATTGGTTCTAGGTTTATGAATACATTATGAGTACTCGTCTGTAGGAAAGTCTTGTTCCCGCCGTTCCTGAATAATACAAACAAATTAATCACAACCACCAATACTATCACCACCACAATCAGCACCCCCACCCTTACCGTCAAACCAACACTACCATCACGATCTCTAACATCAACCCCCATAAAGGCAACACAACTACTACTACTACTACTAGTAGTAGTAGTAGTAATATAATAGTAGTAGCGGTGTTGGTTGTCGAAGTTCTAACAGTAGTAGCAGCAGTAGCGGTAGCAGTGTTGGCGGGCTTGCAATAATAAACGTTAATATAGCCACAAGATCAATAATATTGGTAGTATTGATTGAGTGCCTCGCACTGGGAGATTGCAATAGATCAAGTACATAACAAACGTTTACTTCAACGACTCACGATAGAAGAAAGGTAATTTAATTCCAAGACATATTTTTGCCTAGTACACCTTTGGTAGTGGCAAAACATTATTATTACTATTATGGCAGTATCGTTGAATGCTGGATAAAATTCTTAGCGGCATTTCTTATATCTGTACGTTCTGAGTTCAAATTCCACTGACACCTTGTGCCTATAAAAGAAATGATCATTATTATATTTATTCTTCCTGTATCGTTATTACGGTGGACGAAGTTCTTAGCGGCGTTTCATCTTTGGGTACCGAGTTCGGACTCCACCGCGATTGTTTTTCATCATTTTGGGGTTGATAAAATAATTACCACTTGAGCCCCACCCACTAAACTCACGGCCTGTTGCCATAACAGGAAGAAATATTATTAACTAAGCTGCCAACGTGCAGAATTGTTTGTTCGTCGGACAAAATACTTAGCGGAATTTCCTTTCACTGTCATTCATGCTGTAGATTTGTATGAAACAATACTATCTCTCTTTCTCTCTCTCCCATCATGCACACATGCATATATGTATCTATACACATACTATATGTATGTGTATGTAGTGAATAAGGTGGTAAAAAGGACCACAAAAGCATATAGGGGGAGAAAACTTAAAACAATCACTAACAACGGGCTCCCAAAGGCACATTCCCTCATCAGTTGGCGATCAAATACCTTCATACTTTCAATACATATACAACGGTTGCAGAAGATTATGTACATCATGGCCACCCGAAATTCTCCTCCCTTCTCCGTTTAACGAATATATAATTAAGCAAATAGTTTTTGTAATATTTACAAAATGTATGTTATATAACCTAAAGGCCCACAATTTGATTAATTGCGTATATAATAAATCAATTATCTGCTTTTGGAAATTATCCATCTAATATTTCAATAGAATAATTCTTTGAAAACTATCTACAAATTTTCTCACCCTCGATACATATACGAAAGCAGACACGTTCACACACATACTGACTGACCGAGAGACAGACATATACATGTGTGTCAGAGTGTGTGTGTGTGTGTGTGTGTTTGTGTGTATAGGTGCGAGAGAGAATAGAGACTCACGCGCACGAACACACACTTGCGGGCATAAAAATACTCGCACCGCATATACATACATAAACACATATTGTTCACACAAATTTCGTCTGAGTGGAGTTAAGCTTAAGAAATAACTGATGCATAATATGCAGTTATTTCA
Organism: Octopus bimaculoides; assembly: GCF_001194135.2. Classification (NCBI taxonomy): domain Eukaryota; kingdom Metazoa; phylum Mollusca; class Cephalopoda; order Octopoda; family Octopodidae; genus Octopus; species Octopus bimaculoides. Next base: position 26,527,111 of record NC_069001.1, on the reverse strand, counting down.
ATTGAATGAAGTATAATTAGATTATACACATTTTATTAAATGTTAGTGGAAATACTTTTAAGATTATTTATTTATTTTTCAAACAAATAAATGAATGAATGAATAAATAAATATATAAGAGTGAAAATTGCACCGATTGATATCTGATATCATTGACTATGATTTCAGGAAATATCATTTCTCTAGAACAATGAATATTTCTTTTGAATTGAATCTAAAAATTTTATAATTTAATATTTAATTCACTAACTTTTTGGTAAGGAGCCATTATGATATTTATGCAGCGATATTGTCTATCGTTTATTCGAATGTATATGTTTGTACACATGTTTATAAAAACATTAACTCACATATAAAGACACCTGCACAGCTGCATACACAGTTACATATACAAACTTACAAGCTGCCATCTTCTTATGCATATCTGTGTCTGCGTATGTGTTTGTGTATATGTGTATGTATATATATACGCGCACAGTATTTATGTTAAGAAATAAACTATTCATTATATGTAATCATATACGCATAAAAGCATTTGTGAAAATGATTGTTTCGGAAATTAATATGTAACTATTACAACACAGCAATAACGCAGTTGCATAGACATATTTATAGTTTTGTGGATTGATGCAAATCAGAGAGGAGTCAACACATACAGTATAAGTAGAAACAATATAGATGCTTAGAAAGCTTACATCTGTACTAGATACAGTGAATTGGTTGCAGATGTTGGGAAAAAGCTATTACAATATAGTGGAAGTGGATGCGAGTATTTATTTGTCACGATAATAATGTTTTACCACCTTCGGAGAAAACGGTTGTATCGGTGTGTGCTAAAACGTTTGGGATCTCTACACGGGAGCTGTTGAAGAGCTTACACTTTTTAAGATATGCTTCTAAACTCTTCCTTATAACGCAATATGAGATAGAAATGAATACCAGATTTATTGATTTCTACATAATATCTATCTGATTAGGTTTGCTAGAGAAGAACATGAATCTATGCGTTTTCTACAAAATACGAAGTCTTTTACTCCTTTTCAAGGAAAAGCGTGTTAACAATTCAAGAGCTGTTATACATACAGCAGATTTATTTCAAATAATATATATTTTTTTATTGCCCACAGGGGGCTAAAAATAGAGGAGACAAACAAGGACAGACAAAGGGATTAAGTCGATTACATTAACTCCAGTGCGTAACCCCGAAAGGATGAAAGGCAAAGTCGACCACGGCGAAATTTGAACTCAAAACGCGGTACAGTTCTATATTGAAGAGATGAGGAATTATGTACATTATTTATATTATTTACATCTGGCGGAATGAGAACCCAGGATCGAAATTTCCCCAAAACGCCTGATGAAGGCTGGAGGGTATATCAGTCGAAACGTTGAGTTAACAAACAAGCTGATGACAAATATCCGTCAAATGTAAATAATGTTAAACACGTGTTGACGGACGAAATGCCGATTAGCATTTTACCAGACATGCTAACGACCTGCTCGCGCCCCGCCTTAGCTCTTCTACATATTAACAGGGTCCTCTAGAAGCCAATAGCCGTGAGCTGCAACTCTGTCGGTTAGGAGGAAGAGGGTTCCAGTAGATCCGATGAATGGAACAGTTTGCCTGTGAACACTCACAGACACGGGTCCCCTTAACGTAGTTCTCGGAGGTACAGCGTGACACAGGATGCGAGAAAGCTGATGTTTTGATATACAGGTCTATTTATTTTCGTAAGTTGAGTGGACTGTAGCGGCATGAAATAAAATTTCTTGCAACACACCCTTAGGAACCGAACTCACCACCTTACAAATATTCACCGAATACCCTCACCACTAAGCCAAAAGCCTTTGCATAATAACGGTAAATTCTTCAGGGTGGACCTGATATAATCAACGTACAAATAGCCATCTCTAGCATACATGTAATATTTTAAATTTCATAGGGATTATTTATAATTTCATCCCATTTTATTTACCAAACAGTGCATGGCAGTTACGCTTTGGCACTATCTTTTTCTTTTTTGCAATCATTATTTTAGTTCAAGTGTATTGGTTACCTGGAAGCAAAGTACAGAAGATATAGTCATCACATTCCGCAGTGATATTGTACTCTGATCAATGTTGGAAGGAAAGGGACTTGTCCATCGCCGAAAAATATTTCTAAACTTTGTCGCAAAGAAAAAACCGTATAATGTCTGTTGACCGAGTAAATTACAGGTAACTAATTAATCTGTAGGTTGATGAATATGAGAAAGAATCACAGAATCGAAAATACTGCGACTGAATTGAAAAGGATTATGCGTAGAAATGAACGCATTACTTTAAAACTATTTAAATCATTGACTGACCAGAAAACGTATACCTCCTCTCAAAATATAGAAGTCAATATATTTATGCATGTACGTATGTATGTATGTGTGTATGTGTGTGTGTGTATGTATGTATCTATCTATATATATATATATAAGAAAAAGAAAAAAGGAGAAATATATATGTCTGTGTATGTTGCATATTATAGCGTCTAATAGCTCTCGGTATGTAAACATCTGACACGAGAGGAACAATTATTTAAAGCGTAATTTTATTTTATTTTAAATGGACTGAATATAGTTCTTAGACAATAAAAATAGTAAGAATTATTTGGTTCTTTTTATTTTTGGTTTTAGTTTTGTTTTCCTTCATACGTTAAACATGTTTACCTCATCAATAAAGAGTGTACAGACTAATGAGTTCAAAGCATATAAAAATGTCCAAATTTCATAACTATAGCCAAAAAAAAAAAAAAAATTTACTGAAAATCTATAATTGAAGTTGAATCTAAAACCTAAAAAAAAAAAGAGAGAAAATATTAAATTTAACAAATAAAGCGTAATTGAAACAGTTGTCTGTTTTGACGGCGTGGCTTAATTCGTTAAAAAAAATACCAGTAAATAGGCTATTTTTGGAGCCATGATAAAGTGGCTCCTGCTTCGTCTGACGTCAACTATACACGCAAGCAATTATATCTACCGCGGAGTTATTTAATAGAAATAAGGCGTCATGGTAGACACTTCGTGCTGCGTGGCGTACGAACTCAAACTGTTTATTTGGTTACATAATATCTGTAATTTTGCGCAAATTTTCTGTAAATCTTTTCTTCTAGCTTCATTTGATTGTTCATATTTTCTTCATTCCTTCATTCATCTTCATCAAACACAAAACAAAACAGTTAAATAATTTAATTTCACACATTATTTGACACTGTTTAACTATCACGAAACAATAACACCACTTTATTTATTCCAAAAATTTAATAAGATATATTACACATAAACGCACAAAGAGGGATGTTCAAGATTGATGAGACATAGAGGCTCCTAAAATATAAGTCAACTCTAGTATAATTTCTCACCATTTACTCTTGCTTGCGGTCTTTTTAATATTTTACACTATTTTAACGTTGTTTTGAAGATAAACATATATCACCTAATAATTGATCCGAATCTAACCAAAGTGTGGAACGTGAGGAGACATGAAAGTGTGTGTGTATGTGTGAGTATCTGTGTGTGTATTAATTAGTAGAGATGTATGCGAGTGTGTGGGAGAGTGAGGAAGCGAGGGGTGCGAGAGAGAGAGAGAGAAAGAGAGGGTCGAGGGAGAGATTGTGGGAAAGTGGATATAAAACCTACAATCGGTTCTAACAGTGAATCTACTCTGGATCGATACTATCCATTGGATTAATATGAAATTACATTTAGCGATTCACACATACCGTTCCCTTCTTTCACAGACACACATACGACCATACATACACTCAAGCATATACTTTCTGTTATCTGTCTGTCTCTCCGTCTATCTTTTGCACACACACACACACGTATATATTTATTAATATGATTGTGAACATGTCTAAATTTCTTCATATGTATGTCTATGATTGTGTATGTGTATATGTGTGAGTGAGTGAGTGAGTGAGTGAGAGAGAGAGAGAGAGAGAGAGAGAGAGAGAAAGAGAGAGAGAGAGTCTCAGCACTATTCATGCTTGTAATGACAACCCGAATATGTATTTATAAAGAAAACACACGTGAATACGCGTGTATAATGTGTATGTATATACGATTTGACTACCTCTACCTGTATGTTTCTTCGTTATATATGCGTGTCTTATATGTGTCTGCGTATCGGGCAACAGTGTTAAATCCAATCACAAAATCTACAAATACGCTTATATTTTCCATTTGAATAAGCTTAGATAAACTTGTTTTTCTTATTACTATTATCTCCATTTTTTTCTCTATTGCCAATAAGAATCCGAAACATTCTTATCTAAAGTCTATAATCTTCTACACTTCCCGCGAGGCAAATCCATCTCACAACTGATACTACAACCCCACTATATATATATATAAATATGAAGTGACTTAGTGGTAGGTGGTCTGTTGTTGTGAATGTAATACAGATAACAAAAATTTGTGATAAAAAAAAACATTAGAAAAATTTCAACAAATACATACTATCAGTACGTTACGCTGAGAGGAAAAAGACATTGACATTTCAAGCAAGAAGCCTTTTATCAAGAAATAGAAGAACAATATATATTAAAAACGTTACCGAATAGACGTAGGAGTGGCTGTGTGGTAAGTAGCTTGCTTACGAACCACATGGTTCCGGGTTCAGTCCCACTGCGTGGCACCTTGGGCAAGTGTCTTCTACTATAGCCTCGGGCCGACCAAAGCCTTGTGAGTGAATTTGGTAGACTGAAACTGAAAGAAGCCCGTCGTATATATATATGTATGTGTGTATATGTTGTGTATCTGTGTTTGTCCCCCCACACACAACATCGCTTGACAACCGATGCTGGTGTGCTTAGGTCCCCGTAAGCTAGCGGTTCGGCAAAAAGAGACCGATAGAATAAGTACTAGGCTTACAAAAGAATAAGTCCTGGGGTCGATTTGATTCGACTAAAGGCGGTGCTCCAGCATGGCCGCAGTCAAATGACTGAAACAAGTAAAAGAGTAAAAGAGAATATTGTACGTGAGTTTTTGAACAAGTGTTTTTGGCAAGTTTCACAATATGTATATAAATATCTTGTCTGATATTGTCACTATAGCCTAGTAGCTCCAGTTCATAGCCACATTTCAGACCATAATTAGTCTTCATTACTTCTAAGAAATCGGGACTGATCACGAGACTAAAATACATTCTATAAAGAGATACCTTCGTAAAAGTGTTTGCTATTAGAGACACGATAACCGCATTTCATTTAAAGGCAGCAAATTACTCTCACTCTACAGATGAAGATAACATACATGCAGCTTCGCATCTTACTCTGAAACGATATCCGTCTAAATTACACATGTATTATAGCGTCGATAAATAATCAGCATTGCAATCTTCGGTAAATCCTCACGGAATACCTATCACTTCAACATTATTTACAGGAGCTAATGGTGAAACGTCTAGATGTTTGTTCAGCCTGTTTGCAATAACAGCTAAATTTCACTCAAATCATATCTCACCGTGTTAAAAACATCAAGCGACACATTTTTAATATAAATGCAACCCTACATTTTGTCCGTGTGATAATATATATATATATATATATATATATATATATATATATTGATGGTCACATCTGGAACGCCTTTGATCATAGCTACAAATTCTTCCCTGAACCAACGGTTGACTCCATTTGGACGGTATTATGCTTCGTGTAGGGGCATTATTTACATAGCTGAAACAATGTAGCGAGTACACAACCAATTACGCTAGAGGGCGTGGAATTATTGTTCTGTATGAAGTCGTGCATCGGATTGTGAAACATTGTTTCACTCCCTCCATTTGCTGTGTCATGTTATTGTCGTTTCAACTCTGGCAGCATGTCACAGTAAATGGTAATACACACTTGACACTAGAACAGAACTTCTCACCGGATGCATCTTCTAAATCTCTCTACTGAAACTCTGTCTTTTACCCTCAAGACCCATTACCTAATGACAGGAAAAATACATTCATTCCGGTGGTACAACGTACAAGATAGCCTCGTGAATTCCATTTCCCTTCCGTCACTCACAAACACGCACACACACATATATACAGTTCACATGTACAAAACACAAATGACAAAGAGATGTAATGGAACAACAAGCAGCTTTCATTAGTTTCACGCTCTGGAAGAATGGAACATTCTTTGACGTTTTGAGTCTACGCTCTACATACACACAAACACACATATGTATACGTGTGCATGCATGTATGTATGCATGCATATATGTGTATATATATGTATATATGTATTTAGGAAAAAACAACAACATATAAAGCAGGGCACCAACCGTTCTATTTATTTATTTATTCTTCTGGTGGTCATAACAGATGTTATGTTGTTGGTCGCCTTTTCAAATATTCCAAAAATAAATCGAGTTTGGTAATCTTCAAATATTTGGAACGGAATATTATAGTGAATGGGAATAGTGGAAACGTCAGCAGAAAACCTAACATAATTTGTGGTCAGCTGTAATATAAACATCGTCCTTTAGATGTTATTCTTCTGCTTTTGAGACATAGGTATATAACGTGTAATGGCTGGATGATTTTTCATTAACTTCCAAACCGATTTGAGATACTATCCTATTATGATACTAAATCTACAGCAGAACCAGCTAACATGAAGAATGATAGAGTCATTTCTAATTTGTTTAATAACTTAAAAGCTGTAATATCATCAAGCATAGTTCGATAGATTCTGCTAAATAGGGGTGAATCGCAGAAAATTATAAATTTACGAGAAAAAAAAAAGAGACTACAACGAACAATAATTAAGCCATTTCTGTAATTTAGTTATCTCAACTATAGTACTTGATGTGCGAATGTTCCAGGGTGAGCTGTCTTAAAACTTTAATTAACTTAGGTAATAACAACTAACGTTATTGAGAACATCCATTTGTATTGAAACATGAACATAAAATAAGAGGTCTAACCACAATAAACCTGTATAGGAACATTATAATAATGTGGGCCATTGCTTTCTGCTATTTCATATCCATTTATTGCCAGTTCTGTAATTATTCCCTACCAAAGCTCTTCAATGAATTTATTGGCCTAATACGGTCGTTGATGCAGTTCAGAACCACTTAAAGAATCTGGAATGGAATTTCTTTTAAGGACTTAAATTTTTGACGCAATCCTTCATTCCTCTATGAAGATTAACCACCACTCCTTTATTTAGTTGACATTTGTGCATTATACATACATACATATATACATATATATATATATATATATATATATATATATAGTGTGTGTGTGTGTGCGTACGTGCGTGTGCGGGTGAGTGTTTGGATAATTGTGCTTCACTGCGTGCGTATGAGTGTGTGTTTGTGAAAGTACTCAATGGGATATGCACAGAGTTTTATATTTACATTCTTTAGTGTGGTAAAAGTTAATTACAAAACCTTTCGTTTTGTAAAGAGTTAAGATGATAGTGTATATGTCTTAAAGCGTTTAAAACGAACCATAGTGCCTGTTGGTTCAAACTAATGTCCCTGAACGTGTAAATTCATGAATCTTATTGAAACTATTGACGCGACTGATTCAGCTTTAGATTGCATCTATTTTACTTGAAGATCTAATACTTTCAAATTTTGGGACAAAACCAGAAAACAATTAACCGGAGGAAAGTGTATATTGAAATGACTCCAGTGTTTAACTGGTATTGCTCTACCGACCATGAATGGATGAAAGAGAAAACTGAATGTAAAGAGCTGGAAGAAATGTAGCTAAGCATCCGACACGCAAAACACTATACCAGCTTGTCACACTACTATGCCCCATGGGAATATATCATGCGAGAAATAGCAGCTAACCCGTTATCATATGATTCGCTGGTGTTTAAAATTACGTAATTTTCATTCTAGCTCTACCTACAAGCAATTAGTTATCAGGATAGCCGTGATTAAATTAACATTGTATGAGTGTCCAAAAAGGGCTAAGGGTTCAATAACAGCATTAAGATATATACTATCAGATATCCATGCATATATGATAAGTACTTAGACAGCGAGAGAGACTGAGTATGCAATAGTATGACGGTGGACATTTCTAGCCTGTTCAAATCAATGTAGTTAGAGAGTATGACATATGTAGCAAAATAATGAGGATGATAGCAGTTGCGCCATTGTGAATAATGATAAGGATCATAGTTTTAATAGCAGCAACAGCAGCTGTAGTAGTAGTGGTGGTGGTAGTAGTAGTAGTAGTAGTAGTAGTAGTAGTAGTAGTAGTAGTAGTAGTGTTGGCTGCAAAGAATTTGTTAAACTGTAGGTTGCATCGGGTTTTATGTCATGAAGTGAAAAATGTTTAAACTAGTACATAAAGCAGAAAGGGAACTACGCTCACAGAATTCCACAAGCATGCAAACACTCGCAGACAGACGCAATACCTCAATTAAATGCTGCTGCAGTTACTGTTGCTATAATTTACTTAATAATTGTGGTATTTAGCACAACTACTGAAATGGAGGTTTGAATTTAAAACCGAAACAGACAATTCCATCAACAAACAAAATCGGTCGTATTTATCAACTACTTACAATGGGAAAGTGGTTGAGAAAATTAAGTTACGTTGCAAATTAGCAAACACTTTGTTGTATAGATTACTTATAAATCGTATAGAATATATGAACTACTTACCTCAATTCTTGGTAATTAAGACAGCAATTATGATGGAAACGTTTGTACTAGAGGCTGGATTTTAGTAAATGCGAATATGCATGTAAATATACGCACACACACACACACACACACTAATGTATGTATGTATATAAAATATATATGTGAAGTATATATATGCATGTTTGTTATATATATCATTACATATGTATGTGTAATATATATATATATATATACATACATATTAAATATGAGAGAGAGAGAGATATATAGGTACACAGTGATATCGATAAATAGAGTTAGATAATTTTGAACAATATACATAAATTGCATAGATTTTTATCAAATTAAAATTTATTGACTTGAAATAGTCATTCGCACTTAGTCAGTCGAATAGTATAAATTTCATCATGCATAAACATTATTTTTATCGAATTCGCTTTTAACAATAAAATTAAAATATTCGTTTTCAATCTAGAATCATAGTGGAGCTCGACGTAACAGATGTTAGTCCTATTTTCGAACGTAATACAATGAACCATTGTCAATCAG
>NC_069001.1:26514047-26517362 GCF_001194135.2 Octopus bimaculoides | reverse complement strand
ATGTTGGCGTGGGTTCCCACCCCGGCATCCGAAACTCGGAGTTTTATCATGGCTACCGAATAAATGTCACATTTTTACAAATAAATTCTTCTATTTACATAATATCGAGGTCTCTTTCTTTCTTTTGTGGTCCTTTCTATCAATATATATATATATTCGATATTTTACAGGGAAAATGCGGTGACTTCAAAGTCTCAGCTTGTCCGTTGAAAATACAAAATCCTTCAGTTTAATGTAAAATTATTCTTATAAAATCTTTGCTATACATTTTTTCGGAGTCAGTGCAATGGACCCAATGTTCGGCACTGGAGTCGATGCAATGAACTAACCACCTTCCACAATATTTTAGGCCTTGGGGCCTTTACCAGAAACAATTATTATTAATATTCTTAGACTGGCAACATCGTTGGCACTCAGGACAAAGTTATCAGTCGACTTTGGCTTTTATCGTTTCACGTTTGATACGGCATGTACTTGTCGAGGAGTGGGGTGTAGTCACTATATTTACCCTCCTCGAAAACTGTTGGCATTCTGCCAGAATTCGAAACCCTTTTTATTAATTTTCTTTTAATTAAGGTTTTGTTGGAAGTCTAGCATGCTAGATGAGAGAGAGAGAGAGAAAATTTGTCGGAATATTGGTTCCATGTTGCTTGCTTACAGATATGCATTGTTGTCTGCGTTTATTTATAAAGCAAAGGATATATCCGTAAATTGCCGAAATTTCAATTCCACCGAAGCCGATTGATTAAGTACCAGTGAAACACTAGGGTCGATGTAATCGACTAGCCTCCTCCACCAAAATGTCAGGCCTTGTGCCTTTAGTAGAAATCATTATTACTATTATGAATAAATGAGTCGAGCTAGCAGAATCGTCAGCGCGCTGGGCAAAATGCTTAGCAGTATTTCGTCTGCCCTCAGTTTCTAAGTTCAAATTCTGCCGAAGTCGACTTTGCTTTTCGAGGTCGGTAAAATAAGTACACGGGGATCGGTGTAATCAACTTGCCCTTACCCTCGAACCTGGAGGCCTTGTGCCAAAATTTGAAGCTATTACTATTGTTATCTTTATCATTATTTTATTATTATCATGACATGATATCGATTCAGTAACGGTAACATTCGATAAAACTATATTAGTTCATAAGATATTAGCAGAAAATATGTGGCAAAAATCTAGCACAGTGCTATAAATAACTGAAAACTAATTGAACTCTATAATTCATAACGTAAACAATGTCAATGATCATTGATATTGATCTTATAACAGTGATTGATTAATATATTATCTAAATCCTCTGAAAGGAGAGTATTTGTCGTATAACAGTTCTAGATTAGTAAGCTCCTAATCAGATATTTCAATATACGCTATTATTTTAGGATACAAAACTGCGAAGTGAATGTCTTCCTCTCTTTTATTCGCCTCAAAGCCATTCATCTATTATTTGTATTTTAGACAATTCGTGCACGAATACATCGTCTGAGAAGGATTGCTAGTCAAAGTATTATCATCCAATGGGTCATGTACGCAATCACATGAATAAACCAGGTTAGGATTACGAATCTGTGCAGATCAATAACATCTTGGGAGATTCCATCTCGATCGATAACATTTAAAGGCATTTTATTATCCTTCTTCTGACATTTCATTTAACTCTAATCTTCTGTATTTTGTATTTTCATTCATTCATTCAATCATTTATTCTGTCAATTCTTGTCTTTTCCTTTTCTTTTTTCATTGCTATTTTCTTCCTTTGTTAATACATTTCTTTTGTGTCTGTCAACAATTTCAAAAGCGTAAAGAAACACAGTTAAAATCTTTGAAAGCTTTCGATAATATTACATTTCATGACAAAGGGAAAAGGGAGCGCTAGCAACGAGTGTGCCGCATCAATCAAACTCCTTACATCATTCGGATTTATCTGTCTGACGTCCCGATTTAAAATACTTGGTAGAGCATGGGCGCAGGCAAGAATATTAAATATAAGCAGATTCGTTCAGTAGCACGTGATTCTTTGTTCGATGCTGACACAGTGCACAATGCATTCGGTAAATATCTTCTACTGTAAAGTATGGTCGACTAACATTTTATGAGCTAAAGTTTATAAAGCAATGGTTGTGTGCTAAGAAGCTTGCTTCCCAATCACGTGCCTCCGGGTTCAGTCCCACTGAGTGCCACCTTGGGCAAGAGTCTTCTATAATCTCGGGCCTTGTGAATGGATTTGGTAGATAGAAACTGAAAGAATCCCGTCGTATATATATATGTTTATGTGTGTATCTGTGTTTGTCCCAGCACTATCACTTGACAACCGAAGTTGGCAGGTTTACATCCCCGTAACTTAGCGGTTCGGCAAAAAAGACCGATAGAATAAGTATCAGGCTTACAATGAATAAGTCTTGGGGTCGATTTGTTACACTAAAGGTGGTGCTTCTGCATAGCCGCAGTCAAATGATTAAAACAAGTTAAAGAATATATAATTTTCGCATTTACTTATCTTTGAATGGTCAAGAATTTGAACAAGTCCTTCACACTACCACTTCAGTCGTATACTTATTAGCTATTTCAATATTCATGGTATTCAGACAATGTTGTTGACACACCCAATACAAAGCCAGTGTTCGTTTCATGCTTTGTCTACACCCTTTGCGAATGCACGGTTTGTGACTATTCAAAATTTTCTGTTAATAATTGAGCAGCGGCGATTAAAAATTCTAATACAACTAATTTCATAAGTTGTGCAATTCTAACAGGTAATAAAATTTATTAGAACACAAACGTTTCTTTATATGTAAAATACATATTTTCAAAGTTTCAAATAATGCATATATGACATCCTTCTCTACATAAGGTGTCAGATTTCGTTTTATAACTTTTTTCTGTGCTTCCATATTTGCTGTTTCTGTTGTTGTGTTGCCCAGGTAATGTTTTTAGTAATATATTACATTTCCTTATTTAAGTCACTAAAATGAGAACGGAGTGTTTATTATCTTGTTGTATGTTAACCAACCATATAAATGTCACCACGTCAAATTGGTACACATAGTAATCAATACTGGTTACCAAATACTCAGAAAACATTTCGTTGTTTCTAGTCCTCTCGAATGGAAACAGCGAGAATTGTTGTTATTTCATTATTTTTGGAGAACAAATATTTTATATCAGTGATTTACAACGTAATGCAAGTAGAGCACCAGTTGTCCAGATCACAGTTTGGATGACAGCACCGATTACTGTTTCCGTTAGGTTATATGATATAATAAAATGAAAAGCTAATCTAAATTTTTTGAGAGAGAGAGAGAGAGAGGGAGAGAGAGAGAGGG
>NC_069001.1:26511641-26513703 GCF_001194135.2 Octopus bimaculoides | reverse complement strand
CTAATAACCACTTACAGATTTTTAGGAGCAGTCTTTCAGTCTATTTCTTCGTCTTCTTCTCAGTTAAAGCAATGATAATAAGTTAGTCTGAGACTGGAAGACATCAAACAAACTGGAAATGAAAGATGTTTGTATGACTGTATGATATCAAAGTATTATCCAAAGCGTAATAGTTATTTGGATGCATTTGTATTGCAATTTATTCCTAACACAATGCACATGTGTGCATGATTCCGAACGTTTAGTTTCATAACATCAAACGAAACATAAAACAGGCACTTAACTAATCAAATTCACTTTATGTATAATACACTACGAATGAAGACTCCAGAAACGTTGATATTTATCTTAACCCTAAATCCTGTCATTTCTCTACATATTGATGTTTAATTGCTAGTGACAGACAGTAAATTTTCAATATAGTAAATATATGAATTTAGATAACTTGGTATGGCGCTGGTTGAAAAGTAATCCGACGTTTCATGATTTGACCCTCCATCTGAGAAGAAATAAATTTTTCAACTCAATTCAAGTATATCTTGATATACAATGCGATCAACACTTATCTAAATATTATCAAACCAAACAAAACACTCAGCAATCTTTGTGTTGTTTAATTATTTAGACACGAATCGAAGGCTCATAACAGTAGGAAAAATCAATTGGAAAGCTGTATCTCATTGGATGCCTGAAATGTAGAGTCAACCAACAATGGAACCGGAGTAAACAGAGTATCAGGCATACTCTTCTTTTACCATTGCTTAAATTTCTACCAACTCCGATGTAGCAAAATTTGTTTGACCAAAGGTATATCAATATGAAGTACATCGTCTATTTTCCCTTTAGAAAAAATACCAAGGACACACAATGGTAAATGTATGCTGGTTGATTTATTTAACATTTATGATATGAAAAAAAGAAAGGAACCAAGTGGTTTGCTGATTCAACCTGCTAGAAATAGCTGTCGAATTTCCATGAAATCATATTCCTGTGACGTATAAAATAGGAAATGGAATCAGACATAACTTAAATAACTTAGATATCTTTCGACCAAAGATTGGCACAAGCAATGTTTAATTTAATAGTACCACATACAAAACAAAACAAAACAAAACAAACGATAAGACCAGCTACAACAAAATGCTGAGTTGTCTGTTTTTATTATCTAAATATTACTATTGTAAACCTAGCCTACATTTTGTTTTCATCTGTGTGCGTGTGTATGTGTGGTGTGTGTGGTGTGTGTATGTTTTATGTATCAGATACAACTGTGATAAGGCGGCAAGCTGGACGAATTGACGTCAAGCGCGGGGAAATGCTTAGCGATATTTTGTCCACCTTCACGTTCAAAATCGGTTGAGGTCCAGTTTGACTTTCATCTATTTCGAGGGCAATAAAATACTAACATTCGAACATTGGGGGTCGATGCAATTGACTTGTCCTCTCCTAAGACATTGCTGAACTTGAGCCAAAATTTGAAACCAATATTTCATACACATGTATAGCGGTGAATTGATAGAAATGTTAGCACGCCGGGCGAAATGTTCATCGGCATTTCGTCTGTCTTTATGTTCTGAGTTTAAATTCCGCCGAGGTCGACTTATCCTTTCATCATTTTGGGGTCGATAAATTAAGTACCAGTTGCGTACTGGGTCGATCTAATCGACTGGCCCCTCCCACCAAAAATTTTGGGCCTTGTGCCTAGAGAAGAAAGTCAGCACGCCAGCGAAAACTAGCCGGTAATTTTTCGTTCGTCTTAACGTTCGGAGTTAAGATTCTACCGCAGTCCAATTCGTCCTTCTGTGATCTATAAAACGAGTCCCAGTTAAGATCTGAGGTCGATATAATCAAATTGTCTCCTACCTAAATATTGGTGCACTCGTGTCAAAATTGAAAAGCCAATATTTCAAACACAATTTATGCTTCTATAAAGAACTACGATTGGCCACTAACTTTTTGATATTCTCGTTGTTAATTTATTTCAACAACGATGAGCCGAATAAAAAATAAAAATTAAGGGTTTCCTTTATTTTTTTATTTATTATTATTTTTTTTTTTTTTT
>NC_069001.1:26501537-26511622 GCF_001194135.2 Octopus bimaculoides | reverse complement strand
TTTAATTATGAGATAGCCGTAGAAGGATAAAACTGTATCCAACAATAAAAATATAGTCATTTTGTCGCACGCACATTTTGTCTACATTACTATCGTTCTATAATGGAACGCCTATTCTGGATAATTTTAGTAATGAATTTTTATATGGGAAATGTTTGCTGCAATCTCCAGATTAAATTGTCCTGATCGATTAGCCAGTGCTAAGGATTATGAGAAAAACTGATTTGATGATCTTTATGAGAAATAAATTTTGTTGGATGGGGAGGATCTAAGTAATCCATTCTGTCTTTTATGGAAACTATATGTTGCTACCGAGATTTCTTTCATACATATTAAACATATTTTCAGATATAGATTGCAATATGATTGTAATGGCATTCAGAGTTGTCCTCTTCATATCAGACTCAATATATGTGTATTTGTGAATGTATGTCTATCTATCTATCTCTCCAGCTATATCTGATTTATATATATATATATATATATATACACGCATGCACAGACACAAACACACACAGAGATGCATATCTATGAAGGATAATTTGGGTATTATATCAATATTCATATATTTCAGTCAAATAATATACGAATGGAAAATAGCTGCAATACTTACTGGTTTAAATGAAACGAAGAAAAGTTTTTAAAAAAATGAATTATATATTTCTTACGTTATATTATTCCCAATTCCCAACGAAACAAAAACCGAATTTTAAAACACTAAAATACAAAGAGCCACCTCATAATCTGAGTAATTGTATCAACGTTGTATTGCATAACATACACACAGACATAAAAACGCGCACGCACATATGTTGTATGTGTTTTATATTTTTCTTATTTATGCTTGTGATCGTAAAACTAAAAATCTCAGTTCAAAAAGTCTACCAAACTTATTCGCCTTGCAAGAGAAACTCACTGATGTCAATACGATCGAACATAAACAGTCATCGAAGCATTAGTGCGTATGATCTTTGTTTTTATTCAACAGAGATACGTGATTCAAGAAGTACATCCATTATTAAACCGGTAAAGTAGGATTTAGCTCCTCTTTCTAGTTGGACCCGATGTAAAGGTGGTTTTATAAGGTTAGCACATTCATCATATTACCAAATAAATGTTTCATTTAATAAAGGTTTCATTTAAATTAATTTTAGAAAAGATTTCTGTGGAAGACTAATAGAAAATAAGAGCACTCAGAGTGCGCAAACCTTCACCGAGCCAACACCAACGTCCACTCAACGATTAGCCAGACTTTTAAAATAAGAATATTTGAGATAAACACGGTTGCCCTCACAAGCTACAATATTAAAAATGAACCTGATCACTCTAAACAATTAAGTAAAATAACAGGAAAAATAATCCAGATTCCTTGTCCGGTACCGGATCCATCCAAAAATCTAATCAGTTCGTGCCAGTCATGAGGCCAAACAATACTTCCGCCTTCGCTAAGGCGGAGGTTATAAAAACGACTGAGTTTCAGTTATTTTGTACGCCTTTTAATTGCTTATTCAATTATAAAATCATAGTAATAAAAATGTGTGCCTCAGGCTATGATTTTATTATGTATTTGGTAATATTGCTACATTAAAAAAAATGAAATTCAATTAGCTCTTTGGCTTCTGTTATGCAAAAAACAGAAAAAATATCATGAAGCATGCAGGTAGCTTGACGTTGGAAAAATGTCTGGCGATATATGGTCTGCTTGTTAACGCGCCGTGTTGAGATGACACTGAGGTCGACAGTAGCTTTCATCATTTCTGAGAACATAAAATACGTACCATTGTGCGCTGAAAGCAATGTAGCCGGCTAAAGCCTCTCGCCACAATATTGCTGCGCTCTAGCAATTCTCATTCATAATAAAGTAACGATCAAATGCCGTGTGTGTCGACTTTACCTGCCATTCTTCCACGATCAATGAAACAAGTATTAATTGAGCACACTGGGGGCGAGGTTATCGACTAGAACCTTACCCCAAATTATCAGATTTCGTACCTATAGAAGAAAGGATTGTTAAGTCGTTAAGCTGGCAGAATCTTTAGAGCTACAGAGAAAATAATTTGCGGTAATTCTGCTATTTACATTCTAATTTCATATCACGCCGAGGTCAACTTCGATTATCATCCTTTTCGAGTACAGAACACAAAGTACCAGTCAAGTACTGGGGTTGATGTTAGTAATTACACCTTTTCGCTTGATACTCGTGGCTTTCTACCTAAACTCAATAGAAGTATTGGTATAATCCGGACAGTGGATAATCAGAAACAAAAATTCGGACAACAGATCTTGTAATATTAATACTGAGTTTTTAAGTCGGTGATTTGGCTGAATTGTTAACACGTTGGACAAAATGCTTTTAGGAATTCTGTCTTTACGTTCTGAGTTCAAATTCTTCCAAGGTCAACTTTGCATTTCAGTGTCGATAAAATAAGTTTCAAACTGGGGTCGAGGTAATCGACTTGCCTTCTGCGTTGGACTTGCTGGCCTTGAGCCAAAATTCGAGATCAACAATACTACCGGGTTTGTATGTTTTTCGTTGCAACACTACTCCGAGATCACATTTGATAGCCGTCTATAACAAGCGGAAGCAATAATTTACATTTTAAGTTGATATAATTGGCATAATTTTCACTCAGTTCAGCACAATAGCAGTAATAGTAATAACAACAACAGTATTATTTAGTAAGAATGATTTATGTCCAAAGCTGGAATGACATATTGCAAGGTAAACTTGTTGCTTTTTCCAAACGTTTTCACTGAATGTTAGTCATGGTCTTAATTATGCTTTATAGAAACAACTAATATGTCGTATTTCATATAAACGTAATAAAATATATTAAAAGTGAAGACAAGTTTGATTTTTAATTATTAAATGAACAAAAAACGTTTTCCATTTCAAGCTAATGATTATATTTCAATCGAAAGCAATTTTGAGTGAGGCATAAAAAAAAATACCATTTTAATATCAATCAATGTATATTATTATACACAGACATATATAGAAATATCGATACACACGCTTATATGTAATACATACACACACACACACACACGTATATATATATATATACAGGTGGATATGTACATCACATATATGTGAAAATGCGAAAGAAAGAGCAATGTATATCAATGTTTGTATGGGTATGTATACAAATACATCTATCTGTGTATGTGTGTGTATATATATATATATATATATATATATATATATATATATATATATATATATATATATGTATATATATATCACGAGAGAGAGACAGGAGAGAGAGAGAGGGACTCTACGTGTGTGTTTTACAGGAGTTTTTGTCCTCAATTGACCGCGAAGCTAATTTGTTTTGATGCCATACAAATCTTGAATTATGTTCATCACATACACTCCACCATTTTGAAATTCCAGACCTTACAATTACTTTTTCCTCAGTACGCATACATTTAACATACACTTATTTGTAAATACAGACACACGCATCCACACACACATATATAAATACGTACACATATGTAAGTGTATGCGTAATCGTACTGATACAGATATAAAAGTAAGGGAACATAGTAAGACTTCTTTTGATTTTAATCATCGTATTTGAAATTATGCAAAGTATGGTTTCTTGTTGACTCAGAAACCAACACTGAGTTCAGTTTTATCAATGAACTTTCATACATTTACTCACTCAAAACTGTGATAGGATTTTATTTAACGTTCGCTATTTCTTGCTTGTTATCTTTCCATATTGAGTACTTATTTTACCTTCTTCATCAGCATTTATTGTTACAGCCTTTCTAGCGTCAACAAATGACATATAAACACACACACACACACATATATATATATATATATATATATATAAACACGCATGCAGGAATATTTATACATAGACATACATACATGGATATATATATATATATATATATATATATATATATATATATATGCATCTTATATCTTTTCACACCTTTTATCAAATTACACTAGATTTCTCTACGTAAAAAGTAGGTTTTATTTTTCTCTTTTGGTTTTTCTATTTTTCTCTGGAATGCTTTTATCGAACGCATTTATCTCATTTCCCTAAAATCATCTCGACAATTTCCCGTTGCCTGATTGTATTTTGTATTTAGAAAAACAACGATAACTCTCTTTTTTTAATATGATTGTTTTTGTTGTCTTTGTAGCTAACTATTTTTATTTTTATCTTCATTATTATGGTAGTGACATGGTAGAATCTTTGGTGCACCCTACATAATTCTGCATAGCATTTCACCCGTTCTTATGTTCTGAGTTCCAGTTCTGCCAAAGTTGGCTTTGCCTTTCTTCCTTTCGAGGTCGATTTACCACGCTATACAAGGTTACACCCTGCTCCAAATTTCAGACCTTCTGCCTATTAGAGAAAGGAGCGTTTTTTTACTATTACTTATTTCTGCTCTTTACATAGTAGTTGGCTGCGTCTCGTGTTTCCGAGCTTGCAATCCAGTTCATTTTCCTGGGTGTTTGAACCGCAGATGGCTCCGCAATCCAAGGGTTCCATGAAACATACAGGGACATTGTGGACAAGGGATAGAAGGGGTTGGTTTGGGAAGGAGAAGGCGCTGCTTTCAATCCCGTCTGTTGAGTTCAGCTCTTGCGATTCGGGCTTTCTCGGAGTTCGCTGAAACCGTTTTGATGGTGTGTCTCCAGAGGGGTCTGTTTGCCGAGATATCCTCCCAGTGTGCGGGGTCGATGTTGGTGCTTTTCAAGGTTGATTTGAGTTGGTCCTTACCGAGGTCTAATCGAGCCGACGTCAACTTTGCCTTTCATATTTTCGGGGTCAGTAAAACAAAGTAGCATTCAAGGAATGCAGTCGTCGTAATCGACTTGCTCCTGTCCTCATAATTCCTGATCTCTGCTAAAATTTGAAAACAATGATTATTACCCCGCGCGCATAAGCGAAAGCACAGTATTGTAATCACTCGTCTTTGTCTGTTTGCAAAATTACTGGACCACGACTCAACGGAGTTTCACCAAATTTGGCAGAAATTATCATTAGATGAATGGCTCGAAATGACGAAAATTTTGTTTCATTATCTTCAGGCATACATAAATACATACACAGATATGCGACTGTGTGTGCGCGTGTTTGTACTGTGATGGATTCGAGGGTTTCGTTTATTTAATTTAACCGGAGTATAAATACCCATAAAGATGATACTGAAAAAAATTATATCTGCACACAGGGTATGCATCACTATTGTTTGTACTTACAGAAGAAATTTACTGTATAAATTATATAAGAAAGCTTTACTTTTTCTATTCAGTTCACGCATGTAAAAGGAAATGATGAGGAAGAGGGTTGATGTATGTTAGGAGATGTACTGCGCTATGAGTAAATGTGACGAGAGAGACTGAGCTGATTGGATGAGTATTTCACAAATAGGAATGTGCACTTGAATTTGGTACTAAGGCATATAAACAATGTGCATTTCCTGAACGACTGGTAGATGACTGTCCCCTAAATGGAGTTTTACATTTCGTCTTTTTCATTACCGGTCTTTTTCATGCCTCTGTTAATATCGAAATGTACTCCTTCGGCTCTGTGTATCTTTCCACTCATAGCATTAAGATCACTCTCTGTTGATGCATGTCATTATCTAAATGACATGTAATATGTTTCCGTTACCTTGTAGCGGTCTAGGTTTCGTTTGATCCACAAGTGCGGGATAAAGATGTATATTTTTTGATGCATGTATTTTTAAACGTTGCTTTTTAAAATTTCTCAAGTCCACACTAAGAAACATTAATGGGCCTTTCGTTTCTCTATTTTTGCAACGGCTTTTCATTAAGTATTAGCTGTTTCTCATATACATATCACATCGACAATTGTCCCTGTTAAATTTTCTACATAATTAGTTGATATATAATTGGCTGCTAATTGGAAGCAGCATTTATTTTCAAATTGTCATTCAGTCTTAGACAGGTTCTTCCTCTAGTTAGCTACAGTAAAGCTTACTCCTCGTTATATACCCATATATCTATATCGCACTGGTCTCGTGGAGACTTTTAAATCCATTTAGCAAGAAAACACAGACTGGTCTGGCCTAATTTCTTTCCACTTTACTTTATGTATCACAAAATTTCTCTCTATGATAGCGACTTTTTCCATACAAAATTTTTTACTGCAATTTCCCACTCATTTATGTGCTATTCTTCATTATTGTTCCATGTTTTTTTTATCGAAATGTCGTCCTAAATAGTTTAATTTCCTCGGTATTTGGTCGTATGCTATTTTCTTTCTTGTTGTTTTTCAAGGATTTTATTTAAATCGGAAATTTTGCTTCTATCTTTGCCATACTATATTTTTGTAATATTTAACTTCACTTTCTCTAAAGTGATAGATTTTCGCTTATCTAAATTTATCATCTATAATTTATATATATATATATATATATATATATATATATAATTTACATGACATCAACTGGTCCACATTACTCTTATATTTTATATTTTTTAACGTTTCTAATCCTCATTGATATCCATTCTCCCCACCAAGGCACCTACCGGTCTCTCACCTCACCTATCTTTCTCTTTCATTCAAAAAATCTTGCAGCTACGTTAGAACAATCAACTATTAAAACCTAAATTAACTTCAGTAAATGCTTTCACACACTGTTTCATTTCTTTGACATTTCTACAACATTAGGTCCTGATCTTAGAACCTCAGACTCCTCCAGAATCTGAATCAATTTTACGAGAATTTTTTGTTTTGCGTCAGCAAACTTATTCTCATCAAATTCCCTTTCTTGTGGCGTACTACTTGTTGCCCGAACTTTCAAATCCGTGCGTTGTACACTGCACAAAATTGATAATGATTATAATCACCATCAGCGTCGCGTTGTCCTAATCGTCCTCCTCCCGCCCCTCTACCTCCTTCTCCCTCTTTTCCACCAACTCACCTCCTCCTCCCACGTCCCCTTCTCGCTGTTATTGCTATCGTACTGATACATCGACATCAGACAACGAAGTAACAATGAAATAGCTAGTAACTTACTCTTTTACTTGTTTCAGTCTCTTGACTGTGGCAATGCTGGAGCAACGTCTTTAGTCGATCAAATCGACCCCAGAACTTATTCTTTAGAAGCCTAGTACTTATTCTATCGATCTCTTTTGACGAACCGCTAAATTACGGGGACATAAACACACCAGCATCGGTTGTCAAGCGATGTTGGGGGGGGGGGCAAACACACACATACAAACATATACACACACATACATATATATATATACATATATACGACGGGCTTCTTTCAGTTTCCGTCTACCAAATCCACTCACAAGGTTTTGGTCGGCCCGAGGCTATAGTAAAAACACTTGCCCAAGATGCCACGCAGTGGGACTGAACCCGGGACCATGTGGTTGGTAAGCTAGCTACTTACCACACAGCCACTCCTACGCCTAGTAATAATAATAATAATAATAGCAGAAATGGAGAATATATGAGAAGAAGAAAAAGAAGAGACTAAAACGTGTTTTCCATGAACAAAAATGGGTCTTAAATGAAATCAATATTAGCTTTACCATTTCTCTTTTGTTACAGTGTCGTCAGCCTAGATACCTAGTCCTTCATTTTACGTATTCTCTCCCTAAATGTCTCACTCAAATATCACCTTTGTGGTGAACACAGAAATTATTATCATCATTGTTTTTATTATTATTATTATTATTATTATTATTAGTATTATTTTTATTATTATGGTTGTATTTGTTCTCAACTCATTTATGATTGCTTTCATTTGCAGCGACAATTTTGCAGTAAATATATTTTCCCAAAAGAAAAAAATAAGCAAAAAAAAAACAAAAAAACATTGCTTTGAAACTAAATTTCTTTATTACCTTCACGTAATCATCCAGTTAACGGTTAAGTTATGGCATTGAAGCCAGATCAAAAAACATACACGCAAACACATACAGACATGTATTTATGTGTGTATGTTTCTTTTATATATATATATATATATATATATATATATATATATATATATATATATATATATATATATATATATATATATATATATACGTGTGTGGGTGTGGGTGTGTGTGTGTATTTGCGTATAAATACATACATATATATACATACATATGTATGCACACATATATCTAGCTATACTTAGATATATATATATATATATATATATATATATATATATAGCTGTAAATAAGAGATGATCTCAGAACACTATAGAATTTCGCAGTTCGTTAAGGCTGGTTTTTAGATAGTTAATGGAGCTTAGAGAATTAAAATACATACTCGTTAGTTCTCTATATAATATATACGTGAAAGTCAAACAGTAACTTTTAAATGACATTTTATGCTTCAACCACTTTCATCTCACTTTGCTGTAGATTATAGATATTATGGTGATAATGCCTGTGTTTTTCTGAAATCCACTACGCACTGCTTTTCTAGCGATTGAAAAGCTATCGATTTTTGTCACGTATATATAACTTACATATATAGGTATTTTGTGTATATATATGTATGTGTGTACGTTTTGTATGTGAGTGTGTGTGTGTGTGTGTGTTTACATGTGTGCGCGTGTGCATGTATGTGTGTGTACTGTAGGAGCTAGAATAACTGGTATGATATATATCGTTGACTTCAAATTTCTTTCTACCATTCTATATGTTCTATACTATATCAACCCTTACTATACTATATCTATACTGTATCAACCCTTACTCTTTCTATTTTCCTTACAGTGTTTGGCAAAATGTTGTTACTTTAACAACTGCCCTAAATTTCTGAAGTCAGCATCTTCTGAAAGATAGAATTATGTCTTCCACCGCGATCATTTATGACAGAGCGCATCATAACATTCTAGAATCAGTTCCAGATGTTGATAAATATACACCCATACGCACGTACCCACACAAACTCACACACACCCATGCACACACACACACACACGCGCACATACACTAATCCACATTTATTGATAAATGAAAAAAGCGATGAGCACAAACGCATAATTGGACGAGAGTGAGGGCAGTTTTAACAAATGATGTATTAGATTCATGCTTAAAACGAATCTTTACGTTTCAGACACTAGTCCTACACCAGAAAAGAAACAGAAAAGAAAAAATCAAGTGGCGAATGAATGCAATAAATATAGTTATCTTTGTAACTGCGAGCCACGTATGAATGCATATAACATCCGAACATCACTACTCTCGAATGTTATAATGTCTTCCTATATTTTTAAAAATTCATATTCGGTTGCTTCATACAATACATGAATTTCTTCCTGTGTCTCCTTTCGTGGTTTTTCAGTTATTCTCTTTATGTCAACCGTGTTTCTGATTATATTTATGATGCTTTCATCCCTCTAATATTATACACCCATATATTTGCCTGAATCGGGCTATCAAGTTTCGTCTCACGTTTCCTTTTATCTAGTTTTCAGCACGTTTTCTAACAATTGTCTATTTGTCTCCCGCTTTCCATTCGTTAATCCTCCGATCACGTTGTTTATTTCCAACATATCTACTTATATCTCCGATCCAAATCATTATAATACATTTCTTTCACCACACTCAGTACCTGCAAGGTTTCCAAAACAGTAGAGTTAAGTGAAACATGGAAACTAGCATTAATTTTTTGTTGGAATTCCAAGTATTTTTTAAAAACTTTGATTTTAAGTTACAGACTGATATATACAGACACACAGTTCATGCATATATATACATAAAATTTAGGACGTTTCACATGAACACGCGAATACAATTATACAAGGATCAATATTTGCTGTTGCGTGCTTCACTTTCTTATACTGAAATAAGATTTCTTCGATTAAGCGAATTTAGAGATGATGCTATCATTCACTATCAAAATTGTGAGTTCCTCTACTCTGAACAGATAAATCCATTCTATCACTTTGTCTCTGATTGATCACTAACTTTCACTCTCGAAATCTCTCTTCATAACGAATTTTCTTCACATGATCTCTATGTCACTCACTCTCTATCTATCTATCTATCTATCTATCTACCTACACATACACAAATCTCTCACACAAACACACGCACAGATGCAGTTATGTATGTGTATATA
>NC_069001.1:26496597-26497126 GCF_001194135.2 Octopus bimaculoides | reverse complement strand
TATATATATGGATATATATATATATATGTATATATGTATATATGTATATATATATATATGTATATGTAATGTGATGAGCGTATTTGTGTATATATGTGTGTATATATGTGTGTATACATGCACTCGTCTGTTGTTCTTAGAGCTGTCTTCGTGTCCCTCTATATACATATGTTTTTTTCTTTTTTCTTACCCAAGTTTAAACGTGGGTGTGTGTGTATATGTGTGCATGTGTGTATGTTTGTGTGTATGCATGGCTGTGTGTGTGTGTGTGTGTGTGATAGGTTGCTTCATATTGTTTCGTTTCACACACTGAACAGTATGAGAGTTTTAACATAAACGTTTGCTTATAAATGTTCTTTCAGCCGAGGCTGAATATGTTACTAACGAACCGCTCTTTCGTCTTTTAAATGAATATTGATTATGTAAGTGATGGCTTCAGTTCGATCACACTGTTCCATTAGAACTGGGTGTTTGAGGAGGAAAACAAATAAAATTATATGCCTATGTGTATATATATATATGTGTGTAT
>NC_069001.1:26495734-26496587 GCF_001194135.2 Octopus bimaculoides | reverse complement strand
ATAGATATCCTTATTTATATTTATGTATATATGCCTATATAAGTATGATTGTTTTCTTTGTAACAGTAAATATCTATCTATCTAACTATCTATCTAGGTATCTGTCTATCTATATATCAATCTATATATCCATCCCTGTCTATCTATCTTAATATCTATCTATCTATATGTCTGCTTGTATATGAATAGGTATACGTATAAATATGTATTTATCAATATTTCTTTCTTTCTTTTTTACTCTCTCCCCCTCTGTCTCCCTGTACATGTATGGATCACCGAGCATGCATGTCGAAATATAGCTGTTTGTTTACCTAAATATATAGTTTTATACATCACACATATTGTTCGATACGTTATGCTATTTCAACATATTTACAGTGGAATTTATCTAGGTATACGTGTATTTGCGAGCTCTAGCATTCATATTTACATTCGAGAATACGTTTGCGTTTGAGGTCATAAACCAGTTTGACTTTAACTTTTAATTAGAACAGCTGGCTAATTACATATATATATATATGTGTGAATGTGTGTGTGTGTGTATAGGTAAAGCTACTGGCACGCCCACACATATCTATCGATGTGTCATGTTTAATCTATAAACACTGTAGATAGGCTATATATATTTTACGTTTTTGCACTGCCTTAATTACGTATACACGTTATATATCTAATATATATATCTAATATATTCATATAGATAGACGTACATATAAATATATGTATGTATCCGGATGTATACATATGCTTGCACAGTCACAAGAACACTAATATTTATATAGGTGACTATTTATATATATATATACATATATATATATATATATATATATATATATATATATATATATATATA
>NC_069001.1:26488768-26495332 GCF_001194135.2 Octopus bimaculoides | reverse complement strand
ATATATATATATATATATATATATATATATATATATATATATGTATATAAAATGCGTGTGGACATACAGACGGATATTTGTATAGATTGGTACCTTATACATCGTACACGTTATGTCACTTCAACATACTTACACTTAAATATGATTATATCAAAAAACCTTACATTTCTTCGAGGGAAATAATCATTTTCATTATTACTTTTATGACGAAAATGGTTGATTCAGCTTGGTGTTTGCGTAGTCCATGTGCTCTATTTGTTCTAACAGTAATGAACAGTTCTGTTAACTGCTTCATTCACACATGCATACACGTCAAGTAATTAGTTCTGTATTCTAGCGTTAAATTGTGTTCTGCTTTCAAAGACACCTTCCGATAAAATCTCGTATAAATATCAACGCTCATGTGTGCGTGCATTTTATGTAATTGTATAACTAAGGTATCCATACTGTTTTCCCATAAACATAAGGTCTTGAGTAAGTGAATTGAATATCCAATCAAGGGCTGAATCTATATTATGATGTCTGTATGCATAGTACTTTGATCTAAAGCACATAGCAAACATTTATACATACATACGTGTGTATGTGTGTGCGTGTAAGCGTGTGATATTATGTGTATGCGTATTCTTTTGATTCTCGATGTGAACAATTACTAATAGACGTTTCACATACTTTTGTACACGTACACATACGTAACTCCTATTAGTAATGAAACATATGTAATGCCTATAAACAATTTTTCCCCAGTTTTCTCCTTCAATATAAGTGTGTGCGTGCATGTGTGTGCATCAGTCCATAAGTATGTATAATAATATGTATTAGGAGAGAGAGAAAAATGGTGAGCAAGTAAGAAAAATTGAGAAACATTAAACAGTCACCATATTGCGACGTGTGTCAATGAAAGGAAGTTCGGGCATTTGTAGACATGATGTGATAATAATCACATTATACTTAAACAGTGTATGTTTAGCCGTTATTTTCGCCTGAATATTATACTGAGATTAAATAAGATGTTCTGTACGATAAAACATCTAAGTTGCTCAAGGTTGTCTCAATACCATATCTTGCATTACGTATAAGACTTGAGGGCGTTGATACGCCTTTAAATGTGGCATATTTACGATATATTTAGATATGTAAGATCAGGTAAGACATTATATGTGATATTTGCCCTGATACATAACGAGGTGAGATATTTTATATGTGATAGCATTTGACAAATGTGGCGAACATGATATTAATTAAAGCCTTACATGTGACCTTATAACCAATATATCATTACTTATCGCAATATCTCAGGCGTTATGTATGACAATATATTAGATATGGCCATAAGTATGATATTACTTTCAGCTATATATATATATATATATATATATATATATATATATCATATATTATTTACAGCACATTCTAAGAGCATAAATATGTCATTAAGGCTGTATACATGCATATATACATACACACACATATACATACATGTACGCAGATTCCCCTATATATATATACATATATATTACATACACACAAACATATATACATATATATATATGATATTATACATGACAGGAGTGCGATACGTCAAAAGCAAGCTCTACAGAATTCCAGCGAAGCAACTAAGAATATAGAATAGACAGATTAGGATGGATGCAAATTAATGGAATAAATAATCCTATAATCCTATTTTAGTGCAGACAAAATCACCAAGTGCATTTCGATAACGTTTGATTTTTGTTGGTTAGTGAAGAATAGATCCTAATAAGAGAATATCTCAATTAAGCTGGTTACATAATTACTATTATACAAGTTTAAGAACCAGTATTTAGAGAGTTAGGACACACCTCGCACTAGATATTAGTTATCTTATTGACTGCACCAGGCGACCAGATTATTTGTTTGATTTTGCTTGTATATGTACATGCGCGTTTAATTTTGGATGATAGGAGGGGAATATTTACTTATAAATTCAGTTACATCATAGACCAAACTGTAAATTTGCGTTTGCGAGGCGACAGCTATACCCATAATCGAGTTGAACTGTAATACTAGTCTTACTATCATTATACAATTACAACCGCATTAATGGACATACCTTTGTATATCTCATAAGACGATAAGATGTGATGGGTATTTGGCTGTTAATTTAGCATGTAGAGTGACTGCATAGATTCTTGCAGAGTTTTATTTTGGGGTTTTGAAATATTAGGCTGAATATCTAAAACAAATCGACACCCCCTCAAATGATGTAAAGAAAGTTGACCTCGGGGGAATTAGAACACAGATCGTAAATACGGACGAATGCATTTCGCCCGGCGTTTTAACCGTTCGTTTCGAACGCAGCTTTTGGGGTCTGCAATATTAAATTAAAGTATTTCTTAATGTTATATTATTTTTACATTCTAACAACATATGGTAGTCAACTACTATCATTCATTCAATATTATGTAAATATGACACCGAGAATAAACAAATTTGATCATCGGGGCATAAAGTTTAAACATATCTTGACACACTTACGTATATATAAGACTATAAATGTGCGTGTATGTTTTCCTAAAACATTGGTTTATAAACTAAGTGTTGTAAAAAAAAAAAACGCCAGATGTGTCATGAAATTATGTAGAAACTAATCAATATCTGTGAATAATTTTACAAGTGACTTGCGACAAGTTATATGACATTAAATAGTCAGCAAATCTTAATTTATTAGGAAAATGTTTATTGTTAAAATGTATGTCATTATGTAAATAGTTTAGGGAAAAACTAATGGGAATGTTGATTGGCAGCCTTAAGTTTGAATGGGTGAATATAACATATTCACTTCGGCAGCATCTATATATATATATATATATATATATATATATATATATTCTTGAAATCATCCATGAAAATCCACAGTCACATATAGAAAAATTAATATTTTTATATTTATTACTTTGTATTTTTACCATATATATTTTTAGTCTATTTACTTATTAAATGTTTCTATATGT
The DNA here is from genome assembly GCF_001194135.2 of Octopus bimaculoides. NCBI lineage: Eukaryota > Metazoa > Mollusca > Cephalopoda > Octopoda > Octopodidae > Octopus > Octopus bimaculoides. The sequence goes on along the minus strand of NC_069001.1, from coordinate 26,492,339 downwards.
GACAGTGGATTTTCTTGGATGAGTTCAAGAATTGTGGGATTTTTCTCTAAATTATATATGTATATATATTATATATTGTGAAACTTAATTTAATTTAAATTTTGATAAATTAAATTGAATTGAATTTTTACCTGTAAATTTGGATTCTTATCCCTGATATTAATATTATATATATATGTATATATGTGTGTGTGTGTGTGTGTGTGTGTGTGTGTGTGTGTGTGTGTGTGTGTGTGTGTGTGTGTGTGTGTGTGTGTGTGAGTGTGTGTGTGTGTGTGTGCATAACAAGTGAGAAGAAATAGGCTTCATTCGTCATCCGATCTTTACTGAGACATTTGTAAACCAAGGTTTAACCGTAAAACCAGCTACTCCATCTCTCTCTCTCTCTCCTTCTCCCGGTCAGAAACACAAGCACACACACTCACTTACACTCCATCACAGAAGCATACAAAAACTGGTAAAATGATGGTAAGATCAAAACGTGTCGAAATTCTGTTGATTTTGTTGAACTTCCCTATGAACTACAGATCGGAGTACAAAATTGTAGCAAATCTTAATTATTGCCTCATCTCTGATATTCCTCCACCCTCATACATAACGCAGTCGTCAACATATTTAGCAGAACTGATAGTCATATGTATTTACGCAGACAGATGATATAAGGGAAAATGTAAGTTTTGTGATGTCATTAGCATGGGTGATTTTTGTCGCACATATAATAAAAAATATCAAAGTAGCATGGATTTAACTCGAGAGAAACGTGGCGCCATTACTGTGATTGGAAAAGCATATATGCCCCATTTGAAGTAAATACAGCAAAAGATAGCCAGCTGTGTACAAGATAGATATTCTGGTGGCATTTTGTTGCATAATATTATGCTGTATTGTTGATCATTGCTCTCACTTTCCCATGCATTCCACTTTTAGATGTGGTTTTGCGCCGATATAAATCATTTCGGATGACAACGATTGCTTGGAAATTTGATGGTATGAATCGATGATTCTCTAGGACGATAATGTCAGTATATTTCCTATTAAGCTTCGATGGAGTTCTAAAATTTCAATTTTTGAAGTAGACAGAGTATCTAAGCGGGAGAAGTTACCAGTAGAAACCCCTTCAATGCTTTATACAGTAAATCTTTAGATGGTAATTTCATCAACTTAAAATAGGTGTATATTACAAATATTTATTCGCCATATTACAATAATTTATTCACCACTGAATTAGAGGTGTGCTTTAAGTATATTTTAGGAGAGAGAGATAATTTGTGTTGTGCATCTGGAAATCTAAACATAGTTGAGGGAATAATGCTATAATAGTAATTATACTAATAGTATGATCCATTCTGTAACTGAAGGTTTTCTGATTCGATATAATATGTTATAAGTGTCTTATCGAAAAATACATGCAGAGAAAACTGGAGTTTCGTGTGAGTACAAACACCATACAAAAAATATGAACGTATCTACGAATGCGAGTACATGTGACTATGTGTATAAGAGTGACTTCACATGCGAGTGATGCTACATTTTGAATGTGCATGTGTGTGTGTATGTGTGTGCATAAAATACCGTTTGTCCCTGTAATGCCACCATTGTTTGAGAAAGGTGCTTCTTTTCATGGTAAGATTAAAATCACTTCCATGGTATCTGATAGACAATGGTAGGATTGGAACGCAGAGTACATTCAATCGGATAGCAAATTAATCAACCCTGCGATGTTGAGCGACGAATTTCGACCACGGCACCATTTCCAGAAGTGAAAGGAATTTCATCACTGCTTCGTCGAAATGTTCCTTTCAAATCAGCTGTAAATAATATATTCTGTGGCAGAGGTAGCACAGCACATTAACATATCTGACCTGATCGGTGAGGAAATTTCGAAGAAGCAGTATTCCTGGTGCCTTCCCGTCGGTTTGCCAAACATGTTAACTACTTTCTCTACACATACACACAAATAACAATAATAATGATAACAATAATAATAATAATGATAATAATAATAATAATAATAATGATGATGATGATAAAATCATGGTTGATTAAAACAAAAAGAATTAAAATTTCTCTTGATGCTCATCCCCGTTTTAGTTGCCATTGTAGCTTTCGAAAATAAATACATAAATAAATAAATACATACATAAAATGTTCAGTTCAGTTTATGCTATTCATACGTTCACACGGCGGTTTTTATGGTCTCTCAAGATTGTGATCTGTATAGTTATAGCGTTAGAAGAGTTATTCACGAGCATCAGCCGATGGAGAGTATTGCTAGCAGGTTTTTCCTTGTAACGTTCACTCCATAATCGATAGGCTATAAAAACTGCCAAGCATTACCATTCCCAGTGTAGGTAGTAGAATGTCCAATTTCGCTGCATATACAACTGCAGTTATTGGTTCTTCAACATCACTTTTGTTAGTAGTGTCCATTGTTTTTGTTGTTTCTCTTTTTCTTTTAGTTTTGTATTTTTGTTGTTGTTGTTTTCTTTCTTTCTGTCTCTCTCTCTCTCTCTCTTTCTCTCTCCTCTTTTCTCTTTGTCTGCCGATTCGATATTGCAAAGTAACATAGCTAGGAATGCAATTGCAACGGTTGATATATCTGCTTCGGTCTAATATTAACCAGTCAGGAAGTCGGGAAAAAGAACAAGAACAAGAATAAAACTAAAACAAAACTATAAACAAACAAGCGAAGAGTGAAGAGATAAATAATAAAAGGTTGCATCTAAAAGGCCATTCCTTGAAATAAATATCCATAGTGCGAAATGTGTTTACGAAATAGAACGATCTATTAAGAATTCTGCCCTGGTGTGATACGATCAATTTATTGAGCCAAAGACTAGATATTCTTTGCTTAAAATTCACCCTTTCCTCTGTTTATCTATCTATTTATCAAGCAAGCGACATGTATATATTATGTGTGCATATATATGTATATGTACATACATACACACATTATCTATTTATATATATATGTGTGTGTGTGTGTGTGTGTGTGTGTGTGTGTGTGTGTGTGTGTGTGTGTATATAAATATATGTATATATGTATATCTATGTATATATGTACATATGTATGTATATGCACAGACATATCTATACATACACACGTACACACACACACACACACACACACAGAGGGAGATAGATAGATAGATAGATAGATAGATAGATAATGATAGAGATATAGCTATAGAATCATTATCCAAAAATAGAACACGTGTGTTACGAATATTTGCACATGTATGCATCTGAATATCTCTTTATCTCTCTCTCACTCTCTCTATCTGTCTGTCTGTGTATATTAATATAGAGCGGTAGGTTGATATATTAAAAATTCAGTTCATTTTGGCAATGGTTCTCAACTGGCCGTGTCTTCGATGTCACTGTCAAACTTTCCCTTAACTTAGAAGCCAAGTGTTTCTTAATGAGTGCCATCTACTAAACTCTCATATCTTGAGACATCTAAAACTTGTTGCTATTATACACACACACACACGTGTGTGTGTGTGTGTGTGTGTGTGTGTGTGTGTGTTTGTATGTGTGTGTGTGTGTGTGTGTGTGTGTGTGTGTGTGT
>NC_069001.1:26479738-26487748 GCF_001194135.2 Octopus bimaculoides | reverse complement strand
ATATATATATATATATATATATATATATATATATATATAGATAGATATATATATATACATATTTATATTTATATATATCTGTGTGTGGTTACATATATGTGTGTGTATATGTGTATGCATTTATATGTGAGTATGTGTGTGTATCAAGGGAATGTCTAGTGAAGTGTAATAGATAACGTGAACAATGAGTGGTATGGACGGAACGAAGCGTAGGAATTAAATATATACAGAAAGAGAGAAACATGCTAAACACGAACAAATTCTAGTTTCTAGGAGAACATTATTGGTCAAGTAATTTGTATTGCATTAGATCGTCCTAGGGAACGCACGAACGACGCAGTGGTTGATGTTTTATTTGGTTAATGTTTTTGGTGATTGATTCAACCTCAACTTTTATAAACTTGGTTCTTCACTTTATACTCTTTTCACTGAATGCACATTGAATGCGATTCAAGTTTTACGCAGCACTCTTTATTGCTATATATTGTTATTAACACTGCGTTACTGAAAGTTGGTTTAAGTCGTTGGATTGTTAAATTCATTTGAGTGCCAGACAAAATGGTTCTGAAGGGTTTTAGTTAAAGTAGCTTGCATAAGTGAGTGTGTGTGTATGTGTGTGTGTGTGTTTTTTTCTATGCATTTGTTTGGTAAGTTTGTATGTGTATTTCTAATTTAGATTTCGCAGATAAATTAATGGACAGTCGGTTGGTGAGGTAAATGTAATAAAATGTGGCCTGCTTTTATGTTACCTTTCTGTAGTGACATCTGCTTCTCTTCTCTAATGAGCCAGTGCCAGAAAACGTACGCCAGAAGACCTATGGATGCAGAGCTTAGATGCTTCTTCGAATAATGGTCGTCCAACACAACACAACACCACAAAATGAATATAATACTTGGCTTTTGGAATTTATTTTGTCACATTACAATGCCGCATTTATTCGTTTCTATCCGGGCTTTCAGTTAAATATAAATAATCTTCTTAGATTAAGAACCACAATTTTTACAATGTTTTGTGTTGCGATGTGTATTGTTTTTTGTTACTATCAGACTCGGATATATTGGATTACCTCAATATTTTTTTGTGATTCTTTGACAATCAGTTTCACGCATACACTCAACAATACGCTCTCACACATACAATGAGTGCGTGTGTGTGTGTGTGTGTGTGTGTGTGTGTGTGTGTGTGTGTTTGTGTGTGCCTAAGTGTGTCCATGAGTTCATATATAATGTTTATGTGGTTGATGCATGTGTATATTTATAAGCAATTTATGTGTAAAGGTTACAATATATTTGTAATGTAAAAGAAAACTATGTAGCTGATGTGGATTTGGTTGAACGCTAGAACATTGTTAAGACATCGTTAACATGTTCAGCTTCAGTTGATCTGTACAGGAGACAAAATCATACACATTTATACTGGAAGTCAATGCTGTTATATGTATATGTAAGCAGCTTATATAACAAAGAATGTATACATTAATTGTCAATTTACTACATTGGCACAAAGCCATACATTTGTAGTAGAGTTATACACGAAAAATCTCCTGTAAATGCATAGTATTTATTTTGAGTTTGAAATGTTGAAGGTGAACGCGAAAACATCGATATTTCATTATTTGATATTTAATATTATATACTAAAGAGACTAAATGAAATACTCTCACTCGCTTCTCTCTTTCTGCACACACACACACACACACACGCACACACACACACACATATAAATATATATATATATATATATATATAAGGAAAAGACATGGCAGAGGCAAAACCATGGTTATGTTATGGTGTTCGTAACACACACACACACACACACATATAAATGATATATATATATGCATTCAGAACTTTATGTTGAATAAAATAGATACCTTTTTTACAAGCTTGCTACTAGTTTTTGTTTTCTTTGTGTGTATGTGTTTATGGGTGTATGCACGCGCTGTGATTGCGTGTGTGTGTCTATACGCGTGCACTCTGGAAAACGAACCTTGTTTCACATTGTCGCTCATTATATAGCGCACAGGAAATGAAGTCACTTGCATCTGGTGCAATACGAGACTTGAGTCTAGTGTCATTCTAATTACAAGCAACATTTGCAACAAGTTGTCCACGCTAAACTATATGTACTCATACTACACTGCTGCCTCACTCTCCCATGACAGACATGTGCCCCGTGAGTCCCATTTAGATAGAAAACTGATATTTACAGAGTTCATAATTTTAAAAGATTGCAGTTTTTGCATGTATATTTATTTTCATTCATAATATTCCTGTATTTTTCTTCACGGAATATGCAAAAGCAAGCTAACGAATTTAGAAGGGAAACGAATTAAGCTCTCTGAATTGCATGATTTCTCAATTGTATTTGCATAATAAGTGAATTGGTAATCGTTGGGACAGGTAACCTACTTGTATGAGCGACTAACTGATGTGTATCTGATACTGTGACCACCAGTATATTTATCTTTCCGTATAAAGTTAAGTAAGCGATTGAGGTCAATATAAACGCGAGAACACGGAAGGCACTACGTGGTCGGCAGACGTGCAAGAAATAACAGCTGCATCTCCTTCAATAGACAACACGGTGGTGAGATAATGACATGATTCATTGCAGTTTTGGTTTCATTCCATCGAAAACGAAACACTACTGTCACGGCTGGGACACGAGTTTCCATTGGCTGGTTCCATCAAAACTGACCTCATATCGTTCTTTTACAACGAAAACAACGACGGTGACGACAACGTTGACACCGAAAACAACTACAGAGGAAGATACGCACAAAAACAAAAACAATTGCATTTTGAAATCGTATTAACTCTCTAGTGATACTATTAGCATTATACTACGTGCTCTCCGCCATTTTTATTTCAATTTTAATCAAATAAGCTTCATAGCGCAAGTTACCATGAGACGGTTGTATTTATTCTAGTTAAAAGGAGTCTTTATTACTATGTTTTGAATGAAGCAAAACGTTTATCTCTATATGATTATATGAATGTATGTATGTATGTAAAGTATGTATATATGAGTTTATGTATGCATGCATGCATGTATGTATCTATATATGAATGTATGCTTATATAAGCTTATAAGCTGAGTACCGTTGCAGTGGAGATCCTCTTGAAACTCACTGAACCAAGTAGTATTTATTTGAGTACGATAGAGGGAATATTAGCTTATTGCAATTTCTAAATAGAATAAAACCCAATGATTATTTTATAATACTGCTAATACATCTCAGTGAAAAGATGAAAGCATGTCAATCAATATCCATGACCCGTTTTGTTTAATTCCTTTCGGAAATATTTTATTTTATACAATTACAAATGTTATGAGGGAGAAAACAAACGAATAGCAAACAAATAGATAGCTAGTATTCAATCCCAAAGGAGATCAAACTATTTCAAATTTTAGTTTACGTCAATGTTAATCTAAGTGTTCAATATCGCATCTTGCTTTAGGTGCTTGATTAGCTGCCCAACACAACTCTCATCAAGCAATCTATTACTAATTGTATTCCAATCAAACAAATTGACACCAATGCATTGTTTGGAAGCCTGGTACTTATGGGTCTGTTTAGCAGAACCCCTAAATTAGGGGAACGTAAACAAACAAACAATTATTGTCAAGTGGTAGTGGGAGTTAAACACAAAGACAGACACATGGGTATATATTGTATATATGAGATGATTTTGTTTCAGATACCTTCTACCAACTTTACTCACAAGGCATTGGTCGGCCCGGAGATACAGTAGAAGACACTTACTCAAGGCACCATGTAGTGGGACTGAATCTGAAACCATGTGGTTGGGAAAAAAGCTTCTTCACATGATTGGTTTCTAGACAATTTTCGCCTATCTAATTCACTTGCAGTTTATTGCACAGCCCGGGGCTATAGTAGAAAGCGCCCAAGATGTCAAGCTGAAATACTGAACTCAAGATCGCGTGGTAGCTAAGCGAATTTCCTAACGGCACAGACATACCGACATGTTAATATATCATATTCTGTGTTATTCTGTTTTTAAAGCTGTTTAGGTATATTTTGAGGACAATTTGGGTGCTATTTCTACCAGGTGTATGAACAACATAAATACTCATCGGCTTCTGTGATTGTTGTCGTACACGTTGATGGAAAACATACTTAAATATATTTGTGTAAAGCAATATAGAAAATGTGTTTTTCTCGTAGAAGATTTTCTCCATTACTAAGAAGTAATCTTCTTTCATTTTTGTAATTTACCATCCTTTACTTAGTAACATATTCCACTTAGATTAAATGGAATATAAAAAAAAATAATAAAAGAAGAAAAGGCTACAGATCGGACATTACGGTTGAAATAAAAACAAACACAGCGTTCTATGTTGGATGTTTTTATATTGATTTTGACAATATAACAGAATATTTTCAGTAGGTTCACTTAGGAATGTGTTCCTTTTGACAGAAGCTTCAAAACATATTCATTCTGAGACGTTTCAAACATTACACACATGCATTTTGGTAGCAAAGAATTTTATTGCTTTATAGGAAATTCATCCGAAGAATAAAATGACATTGCTGGTCATTCTTATTTACGATGTGAGCGTTCTCTTCTATTTAATAATTTATATACATGAGAATACATTGAATAAGCATAAAATATTACTTCGTGACCAACGGACGTACATCAAGTGAAGCAAATGGCGGATTTCCAATCTGTTTTCTAAATTAAGAAAATGGATTCCGTAATTTTAATGATGTTTCACCACTAAGATATGATTTATGTATGTTTGATCTAATGCAAACACAAGCGTGTATGTGCAAATATATATATATATATATATATACATGTATGTATATTTGTGTGTGAGAGAGAGTGTACATACATACATACACACACATATATATATATAAACAATAAACGGTATGTCCCTCTCCTATATATTCTAAAGCTTTTCAGTAATATTCACATTTCGTACGCTCACAGTTACACAAAGCAAAATATAGTGATGCGCATACTTCACCAGATTGCACAACTGTAATGAAATTGTCATCTGACAGTATACGAGTATTTACTACAAAATACACCGCTTCTCACATTGTCTTTTTACCAGCATCCATATATTTTGTCAACCCAGTTGTTTTTAAATCTAGTTTATTCACAGATTATGTACTGTGTTTATGGACTTCTACGAGATTAGATTACGAACTAGTCACGTTACTTTATGAAACGTACATTCTCAACTTCCATTCAATCTACTCAGCGCATTCTAAAGGAACGTATTTGTGGTTTACTTAAGATTTATGTTTGATAATTAATTTAATTGGTGCTTGGTTAACCTAAGATTCCCATCGAACATATTATTAGAGCGATGTTGTTAAACTTTGACATTGATTAATATATCAATACCACTAATTTCATCTTCTTTGAAATTGCTTTCTGTCAGAATATAAACCCTTTCTCTATAATTACTTGGAAATAGTTAATCCTGCTTAAAGTGTTTATCAATATCTGTCATATTATATGGATTGCCTTGTTAAATTATTGGCAAAGAGAGAGTATAATTTGGACTAGATTTAAGTTGCTGAGATATTTCAATAAATAGAATCAGTTAGGTCTTAAGTAAATATACACTTAGAGATGTTCTTTAGAGCCCTGGTCTAACTTAATAAAACAGATACAGAGGATATGGTCTTCTAAACGGGTTCAACCAGGCTTTTTTCACTATCGGTACATGGATGGTGATTTAGCTGATAAATTCATTAAGAGGAGTAATCGCATCGAGTCTTTGTAGTAGGATCTTCAATTAAATATATATTTGGGGAGTGGCGGCTTTGGTTTATCCTATTTGTGATCTCATATATCACCTTAAGCCATTATACTCGCCATTCTAAGCATTTGATGAAATATCTGCAAGTGCATTGGCGGTAAACATTCACATAACGAAATGCAGTGGATACGGTGAATACAGATTCTGCTCTAAGCACCATTTCAAATTTCTCCGATGTTATATTGAATTCTTGATCAGACAAGACACTGTTTCCAAACATAAAAAAACCTTAGTTATGCGTGAATTTATATTGATGGGTTATTATAATCCATTATTTGAATGGAGGCTACATGGTTACAACGCTCTGAAGAATATAAACCCAAGTTTGATTTTAGTTTTTAGCAAAGTGACTTTTACCTTTGTACTTGTTCGCCTCAAGACCTGCAAATGGAGAATTATGCAAATGGAGATCGTGCTGAAACTAAAATTCTGAATTTTAAATTGTATCATGTTGGTACATTCGGACGGAACTACGCTAAGGGAGACCTGTGTCAGTAGTGTTTAGCCATTTATACACTAAATCAATGAGCAAATAACTGTATTGATTAAACAATGAATATTCGTCGCTGAAACAAACGGATATTGATTTATTTTAAAATTCACCTTTATGATTGACATAAGATATACGAAATGAATTTTAAATCTCCAGTGTAGCCTAGTGCGCACCATTATATAGCACTGAAACACTCAATCAATTGTTACAGTTTCTTTTTAATCTTAGACAATGAGGGTTTATCATACATGTCAAATGAAACTGAAGAGAACAGAGGTGAGTTCAAACAATAGAGTCTGAATATTTACCTGGCTACAAATCTCGTCTGTGTCACCATTATACTATGTTGCCCAAAACCTTGTGAAATAACTAGTAACGACATTCTAGAATCGAAACCAGTAACGGAAACGAAAAAAGACGAAAATATTTGGGGCCTATATTAGTGAAACCGATATTTTTGGCCCACGGATAGAGGGATCACGAGCAAAACAAAATGCAACGGCGTGCATAATATGTAGTTTGTTTACTGTGGAGGCGCAATGGCCCAGACATTAGGGCAGCGGACTCGCGGTCATAGGATCGCGGTTTCGATTCCCAGACCGGGCGTTGTAAGTCTTTATTGAGCGAAATCACCTAAAGTTCCACGAGGCTCCGGCAGGGTATGATGACGAACCCTGCTGTACTCTTTCACCACAACTTTCTCTCACTCTTACTGTTTCTGTTGTGTCTGTAATCCAAAGGGTCAGCCTTGTCACGCTGAATATCCCCGAGAACTACGTTCAGGGTACACGTGTCTGTGGAGTGCTCAGCCACTAGCACGTTAATTTCACGAGCAGGCTATTCTGTTGATCGCATCAACTGGAACCCTCGACGTCGTAAGCGACGGAGTGTCAACAACAACAACAAATATATATATTGCATAAAAAAGCATATATTATACATATATATTACATTTAATACAAAAACACCCGTCAAACTGTCATGATCAATAAAATAAAACAAAATTAACATTATTCTTCCCGTTCGTCTTGGCACTAAATAATCAGTAGCCGGATCGTTTGGAATCCCTAGTCGAGATCATCCTTATATTCTGAGTTTAAAATTACACAGAGAGTGTATTCTTTTAAAATTTGTTAGGTAACGAAAAATATGTAACAGTTAAATTTTAAAGTCAATTGAATAACATTTACGCAACTCTCTCTAAATATTTCGAGTATTAAAATTATAAATCAATATTTTAGTATGAGTGTTTTGCTGTTTGCAATATAAATATTTTGAAAGTTCGGGTGTTTATTTTGAAATATTTAAATAGAAACTGAGCGATGCTGTTTAGCAGAACGTTGATACATCGCAATAACAAAGCGCTGAGGTATTCTGTCATTGCCAGAAGCGACTAAACAAAACGTGTGTTTAAGATGAACAACAAAATGTTAGCTGTCAGTGCTTGAAATTTCCATTTGAAAGCAATGTAAACTGTTTGTGGATTTCATTCAGCAACTCTCACTCTCTTTCTTTCTTTCTTTCCTCTCTCTATGCTATACACATAGATGCATATATACGTACATGCATGCATAAAAACAAATATGCATAATACACACATGTATGTATTCGTATGGATTAGTCTACGTGAGGGCATGCGCGTATGTGTGTGTGTGTGTGTGTATATATGTATATATATATATATATATATATATATATATATATA
>NC_069001.1:26476978-26479241 GCF_001194135.2 Octopus bimaculoides | reverse complement strand
GTGTGTGTGTGTGTGTGTGTGTGTGTGTGCGTTATGTATGTAGATAAGCAAAGCCTAAGCAAAGCCTAAGGAAAAAGAAAAAATATCTAAAATACACGTCTCATGAAATATAAACGTATACAATTGTACTCTTCAGAAATTTTCAGATGAGTACATTCCTGTACGACTTTACATTTCTTCAGTGGCAGCTGCACGCCGCTGTCTCCCGTAGAAATATCACTCAGAATAACACTTTGCCACGACCGATTGATTAAAACTGATTGGTAAATAGCAGCGGGAACGGAGAACGTACACGTTAAAATATAATTATTGAAAGGGGGAAATTCTGTGATGCTCATATACAAAAAGTATCACAGGTAAACATTTTCAGTTAATGGAAAAGGTACCATCTTGAACACATGTGAAAAACTCATTTACACATATGAATGAAATTAATAGACAGGAATTTTATGGATAAATTTCTGCGTGTTTATTTAAACACATAAAAAACTGCGTCTACTGTATTTATCATGTATCACCTTGTTGTGATGATGTCCGCTGATGTCTTATTTTAAATAGTATTGTTTTGAATACGCAATTGTAATTGCTTGTTATAGTTTGTCTGAAGGGGCAATGCTTTACGACCATTGTTACAGAGGGAGTCGCTGCACTTTAGAAATTTTCTGTTTTCAAACAAATTTATGTTATTTATTATTAGTACCTTGTTCACGGATATATATTCTAGTGGACTGTTAAAGATTTGAAGGTTTTTAATTATGATTTTTGTTGTATATCATTTGTAATGACATATAGAGTTATTGTAATGCATTCTGTGTTATGCTTTATGAGGTGTTTGGAAATACGCTCATGTCTTCTATAGTTACACATTACATTCATGCCGTACCGTTTGTGTGATTTGTGCATATTTATTACGTGTGATATTGGCGAAATTTATTGCAATGTGTCTATGGTTGCATTCATCTAGGTCTTGTTCTATGAATTTGTGATAATACCTGTCGCTAATTCGTGGTTGATTATATTTCGGGGTTTCGTTATCTACAGTGGAAGGGAATATAAGTGCCCGACTAAGTAAGAACACTATGTTTGATATTTTGTATCTCTATAGAGATTCGCTGTTTCTATATTATTACTTATTTGTGACTTTGCTCTAAACGAGCATGATGTTTGTATTTCAGTTCTAAATTATATCTTAGTTATGTAGTTATTCTATTGGTAGGAGTTTCATTTGTACAGTTTTGGATATTGGATTTTTATTAAGGCGAGGTGTCTTCAATGTTATCTGTAACTGGGAGTGCACTGTCCATATTTCTGGCGCCGTCCGAATATTTATGTAATGTTTCGTTAAGTTTTCTACAAATGTGTGACATGACGAATAAATCTAACGATCAACATTATGTCTTTGGCAAAATTTCATATCACAATGTCTACTATAAACAGGCAGCAGTAGATGCCAAAATTACTTCAACTTGGAGATGAGATTACAAAAGTCTACAAACGTGTGCGTTGTATTTAAGAAGTGTAGTTCTTAAAAGGAATTTTTGGGGGGAAATAAGCAAAGCAAACTTGATAAAATTCTAAACGAAAGACCTGAAAAGGTGTTCCTCTTATATAGTAATATATGCACGAAATATCTGAAAAAATACGAATATACGACATAATTCCGGAAGAGATTGATTTAACGACAAATACATACAACAACTCAGGATATAGAAAACGTACAAAGGGAAATTTCACAGTTGAAGAAAGATATTGACAAATCAGATAAAGGAGGTAAAAACCACACAAAACAGCCAACTCGTATAAACATATGTGGAGTGTTTATGTTGTGTATGCGTATCTTTACGTATATTCTGTCATCTCGTTCTTTTCATATAGCTTACATGGGTACAACTTAGCAGGTTACCATGGAGAGGGAGGTTGTTTTATTTTTTTCTTTCTGTAATCGATGTCATTCGTTTGTTTCTTTGTTTTCTTCGTTGACAGAAAATATTGCCAGAGGCCATGAGGTTGACGAGTCACCGGATATTCTCTTCCAAATATCATTGTCGCTTGAGAAGTTTTCTTTTTAGCTACGTAATTCTGGGTTTCATCCAACTGCGCACCAACTTGGGCAAATGATTTCTACCATAATCATGGGTTGACGAATAGCTCCAGAAAGAGATTTCCTCCTCTGTTTCCTCCCCCCCTCTCTCTCTCTCTCTCTCTCTCTCTATATATATATATATATATATACACATACACACACACACACAGAAGCAAACAC
>NC_069001.1:26475851-26476968 GCF_001194135.2 Octopus bimaculoides | reverse complement strand
CACACACAGAAGCAAACACACACACGTGTCTGCATATGTATATCTAACTATTAACACTCACACACACATATATATATATATATATATATACATACACACACACACACAAAATATCTATAACTATATATGCGTATATATAGACACGTTTATATATACATGTGTTTGTGTGTATATAACTGGAAGAAGCCCGTCGTATTTGTATATATGTATATGCATGTTTGTGTGTATATGTTTGTGCGTCAGTGTTAGTCCCCGCCAACATCGCTTGACAACCGATGTTGGCGATGTGACGAAAATATAGATTTTGATAAGGAAAGATGCGATTTAACAAACTTTTCTCTTTATAAAAAAATTATAGTATTACTTAACATGCTTCAAAAGACATTTATTATTTTAGAAATTAAAGACATGAAATGTTTACCGCAGATGCCTTCTGTGGCAGTTTCTCTCTTGAGCCGTGTATTATCAATGCGTTAACTTCTAGAATTTTTAGCATGCACAAACCAATATATCGTAACGCTGCGATATATATCGGAGTAGATGTATGTTATACCATGAATAAGCATTTCCTGATGTGGAACGCCATGAGAAATATAGGGCAAATACATTAATATTTTATATTACATTATGTACAGTGACAGACACTTACAACATTACTCCTGTGTCTCAACTAACTGTCACTTGTACAACACATTGTAACATGTAAGCAACTGTCAACGTAACGTGTAAGATTTGTTACACGGCAAAATGCATATATGAAATATATAAATCTATCTCTGTCTCTCTCTCTCTCTTTAACACACGTAGAAACACGTAAGTATTTATATAATATACATATATATAATACATATATGTGAAATATATTTTATACATATATATATATATATATATATATATACACACACACATATATTATTTTATTTGTCTCAGTCTTATTTCAGTCCATGTTGCAGCACCACCTTTGGTCGAACAAATCAACCTTAGAACTTTTTTCTTAGCCTAGTACTTATTCCATCGGACCCTTTTGTCGAACTGCCAAGATACGGTGACGTAAACACACCAACATCGATTGTCAAGCAATGGTGGAGGGAAAATAGGGACACACAGACATATATAT
>NC_069001.1:26469800-26475691 GCF_001194135.2 Octopus bimaculoides | reverse complement strand
AACATATATGTACATATATACATACATGTTTATGAAATATATATATATATGCATATATATATACATATATATGAAATCTACATACAAACATATATATGTACATGTATATGAAATCTACATACAAACATATATATATATATATATATATATATATATATATAAGCAACAGAATATGCAGGGGTGATGCAGTACGATCGCTTCAAACGACTCCATTTAATTGAACAATGCAACCATTATCTCAATTTAAATGCAGAGCAAACCTTAGCTGCATAAATAAAATAAATAGAATTTATTTAATCAGTTTGATACATTTGTATAATTTTACCTAAATCTTCTAAGAGTGTAAAAAGGCAAAGTCCATGCTGTATTCACTTCATCTTAAAAACTACTAAAGCTTCAGGAAAAACCTGCTAGAGATCTAGATTTTTGGGTCGGTTTTAATTTATAGTCTTGTTTATCAAATCTTTGTATATCAAAATCTAAGACCAAAGATCATTTTTGCCCACATCAAGAATAAAGTCGATATGGCTCGTAGGTTGTGCTCCTGGACACAAAGAACCTTCTGGTGCAGAGAACAAGATATCATTATTCCTCTTTTCTTCTCTCTGGCACGGTCATACGCAGAATACTGCTGCACCATGTTGTCTCCTTATAGAAGACAAAGCATTTCGAAAACTGAAACACTCTAGGGGACATTCACTAAATGAATTAAGGGCATGCTTGACCTCAATTATTGGGAGCGCCTTAAAGCACTGAAACTCTATTCTCTCCAGCGCCGCTGTCAACGATACATCATTTGCACGATGTGGAAAATATACTACAAGCATTGCTCAAACGACCTCAACTTTAACTTCAAATTTCATCCAAGGCTTTGACCACGGGTCATACGACCCCTACCCAATTCAGGATCGCAACACATAACTGTACTGCAACAAATTTTTCTTCTACAACTGGCCCTGCCGTATTTAACACTGTCTCGAAATAGATCAAAGAGGAAAAGGATTCCATCACCTTTAAACGAAATCTGGACAAATTTCTTCAAGGAATACCAGATAAGCTTGATATAAGTAGATACAAATCACTGAACAAGAACTCCTTAATCAAACGGACCATGATACCACAAAACATGACTTAAAAAGGATTTAGCTAATCCTATCAGGTGATGCTATTAAGATAGACATGACCAATCTTTGGCAGAAACATATCTACCTTATCTGTTTATATATATTCATATATATATATATATATATACATATGAAAGTTGGATGGTGAGAGTGTTTCACTCTGAGGGGGAAATTTGGCTATTCGCTTCATAAAGTTTCCCCATTCCATTCGTTATACATTCGGTATACCTTGCTCACCAACCAGTAATGTGACGTTTAAATAAGGATGAACGAAAGACAGCTTCACTGAGCTATGTAGAAAGGGAAAGAGACAACAACAACAACAGAAGGGAAATGGGTAGTGCTAATTATTATTGAGAACATCTAGCATAAAGTGACTGTTTAAATCAATTCTCATATATTTTTTTCTAACGTTTTTATCGAACAAGTTCAGATATCGTGATCTTAGAATTCATAATTACATAGTTGAGAAATGAAATCACAATTGTATCAATAGAATAACATCGTGGAACGAAAGGGAGATGATTAAATGTATATTGGAACAAAAGAAAACAATGAAAATAACACGAGACCATATGTAGGTTATTGTAGTTACTTTTCTTCGTATATTCTTGTTATCAAACGAAACCAATAAATTCAATGAATTACAATTTATGGAAATAATTCTCTGTTTTTACTATTGATTTATAAGCTCGTTTGTTTTTATGCAGAAATAAAGAATTGCAAGATGTAGAAAATGAAAGATTTTTACCAATACATATACATGCATATATAGATAACTAAATACGGATATATATATATATATATATATATATATATATATATATATATATCTTATATATATGTAACTGCATATATATATATATATATATATACATATATATATACACACAATTATGTTTGCATGTATGCATATCTTCACATACACATTTATATATCATATTCGTCATACACACACGTGTGTGAGCTGTTTAGACAACTGACAGTACTGTATAAAATGCTAAATTATGTGAGATAGGTGAGATTTTTTACGTACATAACTCTAAGTGATTAGTACATATAAACAGGCAGACGTATCTGGGCGTCTAAGAATGATTTTGCATGTATTTGAAATATTGTTAAATTTAGTACGAAGCCGAAGCTTCTGTGATCGTTAGACCCGATGGTCGCTAATATGTAACTCGGCGTAGAAACAATTAATCTTTAGATTCCAATAAATAGTTATTTCCTGTTCGGAAAACTGTTCATTGTCAACTGTTGAGAAATTTCAGCACATAGTTTCACACATATGTACACGCATACTTATATCCATCCATCCGCTCACCTGTCTGTCTGTGTGTCTATCTAAACAACAAACCGTCGTAAAATATTCGTAATTCGATTTAAGTTGCTCTACCCCGCCTTAAAAGATATCCTGCAATAAATACATCCATTCTTGGTTCGTACCAATGTATTTTATAAAGACATCCAAATATCATAAGGCTGCATATGAAAAGAAAAATATATTTTTTAATACTACATGCTGCATTGTAAATTCTGTTGTGCCTAGATAAAATCATTGGCAAACAATCACAGTATGCTATGGTTTCTGGGGTGATTCGGTTTATTTCGTCTATATATGACGAAATGAAGACGAAAAGCCCCAATTGTTAAACTGAGTTTGCCGTACGTATTATTAACAGTAAAATCAATAATTTGTGTTTCACTGGATCTATGCAGTATGAAGATGGTGGTTGCAAAATGCACTTTATGTTGTTTATTTTATAGGAATGCTGAACTGAAATTAAAGTTACACAATAGATCTTCTCAGACAAGGTGAACTTTCCATGACAATAAAAAAATTAGTGTCCATAATACCTAAGTGAACTCATTTTATAAGCTAATTGTATTAATATCAGATTGGTTTTACAAATGTTTATCATCAAGTACTGTTGGGTGCAAAACTTGCTGAGATGAACTCTGGTAAGTCTCAATTACTGATGAGATCAATATTTACTGGGTTCAGTATCTAACTTGTTGAAGTAACGTTCTGTTTCTCTCTTTATATGTTCAATTATTACTTCATGTATCTGAAAACAATTAGTGTTCGGTTCAACTCTTACAGCGATAAACTTTTGTTTGATTCAATATGAGCTGGGTTTAATCTGCGATATGTTTAATTCATGTTGATTTCAACTAAATCTGTTTCAAGAAGTACTCATTCTATGGTACTGAATTCAAATTACGATAATATAAGATTGTTCTGAACAGAAACCAGATACGTTTAGATATTATTGTGTTCAACAACTTCCCAGGATTGCTGAGTTCAAAGCCTACACCATTGATATATTGTCCCGCTGCCAACTGCAGCACTGGATAGATACGGTACACTGGACACACTACCGGCTAGGATATCTTAAGTCTTAGTTCAACACGATTGTGAATGAACCGGAGGTAGGTATGAACAAAATCAACAAGTGTTGTTTAGTTCAAAGATTACACAGAAGATGTATAACTTTCTATTATTCTTGGTTGAAAATTTATTTATTCAAAATTCTTAGTGCATTGCATGAAATAGAACCTCGAAAAACTGCTATATAAAGTTATGCAAACAACCAAATATCCGCCGACACAGAATCGTAAATACAGGCGTGCTGTCACCTCCACTAAAAACACACGCATTCAATTACATCCATAAAAGAACGTATCCACATGAGCATACACACACCTATGTGCAAACAAAATCCCACATGCAAGTAAACAAGCAAACAGGCACAATGCAATATCTTCTACAACGCCTTATGTACATACGTATAAATATGCATACTCATAACAATATTTAGTAAAGTATGAGGAGATAAAAAAAGAGAGGGGGTGTGGTGAGAGGTGCGTTTTTCTTCGCTTTCTTCTGATCTTTACAAAATGGAGTCAATTATTTTAGAAGTCTGCCAGTTCACTTCTGGGGACGAAATATTCATATCAGAATTTCCACACTCTTACACTTTACTCGGCATTTCTTTTGTCATTCACCATTCATCCCATTGCACTTCTGACTCATTATCTTTCTCTTACCTCTTGACTTACACTGAATTATATATCTCTCTCTCTGTCTTATATGTATATGAGCGTGCGCTTGTGCCTATGTGTGTGTGTGACTCACTTTCTCTTTTCCTGCTCCGTATCTTTCCACCATAATAACTTTTAATCCCTTGGGCAATTACTTTCTGGTTGTTGCTGTCGTTGTGATTATATTTGTTATTCTATATCATTCAACCACACTCTCTGACATCCTTTCTTCCCCCTCCTTCCCTCTCTATCAATCTATCTACGTCAGTGGGAGGGGTGGGAATAGGATGTACGTTTATGTATACAATTGTGAATATTTATATTAAATGTACAAATATATGAAAATATACATGTAGATACATATGTATGTCTGACACCTACATACAGAAACATGTTATTATACTCAAACAGATATACACACATACATATGTAACCTCATAAACACATTCGCATATTTTTCATTGTCTTAAAGATAGAAATTTTTCTATATAAACGTTTTGTCTATTGTTATATTTTTGAATAAATGTTTGCCTTTTAATCATGTAGTTTTATGTATTATATTTCATATTCCCTCTTCGATCACCGAACACCTCACCCACATCATCTGTTAGTCTCTCCAGGATTTATTCAATCATGTACGAGTAGTGAAGTTGAACTTTTATTAAAGAAATATTATTCTGATGTATAAACTCAACCAGATGGAAGCAATGAGTTAAGGAAATCACGAGTGTTTATCTTCAATGTTAGATGTGTTCTATTTATACATCAAAATGTTTTTGCATATATTTTTAAATATTATATTCTTTCCTTTTACTTTCGATCATGCATATTCTTTCCAGAGGTTTTACACGATTTTTCTTTAAGTTTTTTGTTTATCGTTTCTGTATTTTCATGTCGCGATATGTGTTGTTTAATTGATATCATTCTGATATCGTAGGAAAATTTAGTACTACGAAACTGCTCCATTGTTAGTGCCTGAACCAACAGCACATTTCAGATGCCGTGTATTCAGATATTTTAATTCATAAACCATGTCATGCGAATAGATTTCCTAACAAACTTCTAGTAACTGTTTACCTCCCAATAGTAGAAAACAAATGCAATACACATTCTCTCTCACACAAGCGTACGCGCTCATACACATGAACACGTTCTCACATACGTCCCTCGTTCGTTAATCTCTTGACCACATTTCAGTGAAAAAGATTTCTCTTCGAAACGTTAGATTTTCCAAACCGTATATATACATGCGTGTATCTGTGTATGTATATGTGAAAATGTGTGTATGCGTGTGTAGGTGCGCATGTGTGTGATTGTGTATGCGCGCGTGTGCGTGTTTGTAAACGTAGTGACAAGAAATAATGTCAAGATTAGCAAGAAATAGAAATATATACATGTCACTGGGCATTTCTGTGTTTCAGCAGTTTAGTAAAGATTCTTGGCATTAGAAACACTGTACATTAATCAGATTCAGCAGCAGAGGTTACACTGATTTTGATTATTACGAAGATGTAAAAGGCCTTTAGAACCAAACTTATCTACTGAATCACGGTAGTATAATATTGATGTAAAACTTGAAGCAAAATTTGAAATGCATTGAATAACTATCTTTCTGCAACATCTAGTCAGTAGTATAAATACGTCTACTTTTCTATGATGTATGCGATACATATATATATATATATATATATATATATATATATATATATATATATATATATA